>NC_053022.1:405723187-405781717 GCF_003073215.2 Triticum urartu | reverse complement strand
CTCCAAGCCGTCCAACTCGTCTACGGCCGCCTGGGCGGCGCGCAAGTTCTTGAGTGGAGTGGCGTAGACTGGGCGGTCGACTCCCAGCGTGTCGACGATGACGGCACCGCGTTGCTTGACAAGGCCGGCCCGGCTTGGCCCACCCGGGGCCGGCGTGCCGAAGGCGGCGCGGTCACCTTCGCGCTGGTAGGCCTCAGTGAGGCGTCTTACGGAAGCCAGCCTCCGGCCCTCTGCGAGGAGGGCGAGGCGGCGTGCCTCCAGTGCTTCGTTGTCGGCATCAGCCGGGAGGGGGGTGGACAAGTTATGGGCCGCCACGTGCAGGGCGTCGTGGGCGCTCTCGTCGGCCGGGCCGCCGTGGCCGACAACCATCACTTCGGTGGTGACAGCATCGCAGCCGTCGGCTCGAGGAAGCGGGTCGTTGTAGATCGTGACGTTGGTGGGGAATGTGTCGTAGGAGGCCATGTCGGAGTCGACATGCATCGGGTCAGTGGAGCCAACCGACTCCAGATCCACAGCGGGCTCGCTGGAGACATGGAGCTGACCGAGAAGGTTGGCGAGGTGGTCGGTGCATGCATCGGAGGCGAGCTCGTCGGAGGTGAGGGCTTCGTCGCGGAGATCGGCGAGGCTGCTCGCCGCGCAGACACTGGTGACGCCTTGCAGCGCGTCGTGGCAAGCGCCATCAGGCATGCCGGGCTGGCTACGCTCGCTGGGGAGGAAGAGGGTTCTTGTCTAGAACAGGTCTCCGGACGACGGTGCACCTGGCCCCACGGTGGGCGCCAAATGTCGGGTGGTAGGTGCGACATATGCCAATGGGTGGCTTATCATTGTGGGAGCCAGTAAGACGTCGCCGGTGCCTAGAAACGGGATGAGGCGAAGACATGCACGCCGGCGAATCTTACCCAGCTTCGGGGCTCTCCGTGGAGATAACACCCCTACTGCTGCTCTGCGGGGTCTCCGCATGATCTCTAGACGAACAAGTAGCTACACAATGCTCCTTGAGCTGTTCGGTGGGAGGAGGAAGAAGGGCACGGCTAGCTTGCTTCTCCTCCTTGTGTGTGTCTAAAACTAGCTGAGGGTCGAACCCTTTGCATGGGTGCCCCGGGGGGTTTATATAGGCCTACCCCCCGGGGGTACAATGGTAATCCGACTGGGCGCGGGGCCCAGCCATCTGTGACTGCGCTCGCTGGTTACTGTTGCCTCAACCTGATGACGAGGGCTTCGTCGAGGTAAGCGTGGCTACAGTGCCGCCGTCCGGCGGGCGATTACTGTAGCCTTACCGCGTCTTGTCTCCTTAATGGGGGGTCCTCTTCGAGGGGGGAAGCGAGCCGGCTGCGGGGAGCCGGCCCTGCCTCGGGCTGACTGGGGGAGGCCTGGCCGCCTTCGGGCGTCTCTCTGCCCAAAAGGGGCCCACCGCCCATGGGCCGTACTGGCGGCCCGTCGTGGGTGACATCAGGGTCAACATGGCAACAATGCCGCGCTGGACGGGTCATGGCCACTCCGTACGGCGCACTATGCCAGGCGTGCTCCGGGATTCGGGGGTGGCAGGCTTTACTGTAGCCACGCCCCATCTCATCGCCGCTAGGTGGATGCAAACTTTGAGGGTACGGTCTCGGCCGCTCTATGGGAGCCGGCTTCTCGGAGTCGGCCCTCCCATGGCCGGCTTCTCATAGTCGGCCCTCCCATGGCTTTCTTCATGAGGGCTAAAGTCGGGCCGCCTTCCGAAAGCCGGCCTGGGTGACAGCCAGCAAGGGGAAGGCGGCCCCATGTCTTGGATTCCTGAGAGCCGGACGGGCTCGTAATTTCTTCAGAAGGGCCAGGGGAAGCCGGCTAGGCTACCCATGGCTATCACCTCCGACACAGGTCCTGTGTGGTGGGGCTAGTGGTGTGGCCCATGAAGTATGGGTACAGTCTGCTGGAGTCGGTCCTACGTTTTGTGTCACTAGTTGTACAACCAATATAAGTGGGGTGCTGTCTGATTTCTCCGGCACCACCACGTTTTCAAGGACTTTGCTGGTGCTCCTTCTGGTTCGGCAATCACCCTCTTCCTTTTTGATGTCTGATGCACAAGAACATCATTTGAGTGGAAAAACATGGTATGATGACAGATGGAATATGTATTGATAATGGATGGGCATGGCATCTCGACATATATGATGAGTAAACTAAGCAGATGGCGGTGCAACAAAGTAGAAGGAATGCAAGACAACATATGTAAGATACCCGCAATCAATAAAACATTGCCAAATTAGAACAGACGCCTTGATGGGTGAACAGGACAGGCCATCTGCCTTTGACACCTTGAGGTTAGAATAGTCATTAGGATCATATTCTAAACAAGAATCAACAGGTCGGGAGTGTATGAGTTTCATTGCATCCAGAATGGCACGCAATGCCTTGGTGCCAATTTTATAAGTCATTGGAGTGTTTAGCTTCAAGAGTGGAGTGCTGCTAGTGCGACACAAAGCAGCTACACAGATCATAGTGTAGATATAACGGGAAAACCTTAAGCATCAGAGTAAAATCAGCAAAGTGAAACTTGCTGGAATATATGTGCTAGTATTGCCAGTACGGCTAGAAAGGCTTCGGATACCAGCTCTCTTCAAGTGAAGGTGCGGTACTGTTAATATCAGTGTAACTCTCAAAGGCGACACAGCTCCCCGCATTTCCTTACTATTCTTATAGGATTCAAGTGGGCAGACCACTACAAATCCTATTCCTATGTTTACAAGATCCTATGAATCAAAGAGGCTCAAAGTGTCCACCAGAACCGACCGTATAGACCTCTACTGTCAGAACCCCGATTCCAAGCCACATGGATATAGCCGGTAACACCTCATATCACTTTGCGGCCTCACGCACGGTATCCCACGGGTGTCGCCCTACCATGGCCCGGGACCGTTTGCGCCTTTTGGCTCACGTATATGATAGTATCGCTAGCATCCATATGACAGAGAACCCGGGCCAACATGGCTAGTCGTGAACCCAAAGCGGCACAGACCTATGGAGACAGGCATACATGAATCACATCGAGCATGTCGGTCATCAGCGAGTGATTCCGGGCTGTAGCACTGGGCTAACAGGACTCCGGGGAACCCGGGTTGTAGCAGGCTAGGCAGGACTCCGGATGTCACCGCGTGACATTTCCCCGAAGGGACAGACATAGGAACGACATGAAACACATGCCGGCCAGTCAAGTGTCCTGAGCAGTAGTGCTGGGCTAGCAGGACTCCGGTGAACCGGGCTATAGCGGACTACTATGGCTCGAGGAACACTAGACTACATTTCCCCATAAGAAAGGCTGCCAAGGATAAACAACTAGATTGTTGGATCCCACTCATACCAAGCATTTCAATCATACACACAATATGCCCGATATGAGTACATACAACATGGCATCACAACAAAACTCTACAACTCAAGTACTTTATTTAAAGGCTCCAGAGAGCCATACATAAGAAGTTCATACAGATAGGGGTCACATGACCCGACACTCAAGTCATACAATCATACAGGCACATGCGGAAGCAACTAGTCTAAGTACAGACACTAGAAAGAAAGAAGGCTTCTCGAAGCCTGTCTATCTACATAGGGCCCTCCATGGCCAGGATCACCACATGGGTGGCTAGTCACTCATCGACATCAAGGTCTACATAATACCCATCGGAGGGGGTGGTGTTGTCGTCTGAAAACAATAAATAAGCAAACATAAGTATAAGGTACTCAGCAAGTCTTACATCAGAACCTACTATACATGCTTATTCTCAAGAAGGTGGTGGGGTTATTGCAGCAAGCCAGCTTTGACTCTTGGCTAAGCTATCCTACGGTACTCCACTAGTAAAATAGTTCTCGCACACGAGTCCACTACTCACCAACACAATACTCCACCGGGGATCCTCCCTCGTCATCCTACGAGAGGCCCATCCTCGGTACTCGCACTTATCTTGTGACTTTTAGTAGTATCCATTAACTTGTCCATGAATTGTATAGGCAACTAAGTAGTCCTTTACCGCGGACGCGGCTATTCGAATAATTTATACCCTGCAGGGGTGTACTTCGTCACACATGTTTCCACCACTTAGCGTCTGCACACGACATGTGCTCGGCAGACTTCAAGCGAAAACCGACGTGGGTGTAGACCATGACCTGACTAACCTCACAAGTCTCTAGTCCAGGTTTATCACCTATTCAGGTTCCATCCGCAAGGAAATCCGGCCGGGGTGTCCTCAACGGCCCCAAACGATGTGTACAGGGTTCCCGAGACACCAAACGGGCGACTCGGTACACCATGCCACGGTGTATCTACCGCATCATAGCCCACCCCTAGGGTCAGCGCTACGCACGGCCGCCAACACATAACCTACAAGCACCAGAAACTAGTTGCAACTCCTGGACAGAGGACGAGATGGGTCAGTAAGTCGAGCGGGGTCATATTTCAGGGCCCAATGTGTGGTAGTAACTGAATCTTAAATCACGCATACCGATCTCAGTTCTTATGGACGGCCTCAATGAAACAACCCACCATGTACTCCTACATGGCCTCTCATCGATAGATACCTTTACCAAAACATGTTCAACACTTCCCTCACATTACCGACATAATCATATCACTCTAGCCCATCACCCAGATGAACCAGGCCTGACACAACTCTAAGCATAGCAGGCATAGCAAGGTAGGAATCACATACATGGCTCAATCAACTCCTACACATGCTAGTGGGTTTCATCTAGTTACTGTGGCAATGACAGGTCATGCAGAGGATAAGGGTTCAACTACCGTAGCACACAGCAGTTTGAATCGCGTTGTCTTAATGCAGTAAACAAGAGCAGAAGCGAGAACATGGGTTTGTATCGGAATGATCAATGGGTTGCTTGCCTGTTGTAGAGGTAGTAGGGTACTGCCCTTCAGACGGATACTCGGGGTTATCCTCGGAGGCAGAACCTACCACGAAAGACACACCGAACATAATCAACACATGGCAATATGCAACAATATGATGCATGCTATGACATGGCAAGATGAAAGTGTCTTGGCCTAATGCAAGCTAAAACAGAAGGGGATGAACTCATTTGAATCAAAGATTCAAATATTAGCTCATTAAACATGGCCTTATTAGTGCATTACCTTATTCTGCTTAAACATCAAGGTTAACTTGTTTTGTCATGCATGAAACCATTACAGATGGATAGATTGAATTTTTCTGATCATTTTTCATATATAAATCTTTGCATTTGGAGCTATGGTTGATTTTCTATGATTTTTAGAAGTTTTGACTATTTTTGGAATTTCCTATTAAAGAATAAATCCAGAAATTGAATTAATGCGTCAGCACTGCGTCACTATGACGTCAGCGGGTCCAAAGGCGCCAGCCCAGGTCAAACCTGACTGGTGGGCCCCTTCTGTCAGTCTTCATAACTAACAGAGTAGTTAGTGTTTAGTTAGCACTAAACTGGGTTAGTTAGGCCCTGGGCCCACATGTCAGTGAGGAGAGGGTTAGTTAACGATGTCATTAACCTCTAACAGAGTGATTAGCTCTAATTAAAACTAATCAATTTAGTTAGGAGCCGGCCCCACCTATCAGTGACTCAGGCGGGGTCAAACAGGGGTCAAACCCCTGGTCAGCGGGGGTTAATCCCGCCGGCGTTGAGTCGCCGGCGAGGCCGAGACGCTGAGAGCTTCGAAATTGCCACAGGCGACCCAAATCGACCGGGGTTTTGGTCCTACGTGTAGCTGGGGCTCGCGCGCATCTAGTGGGGCAGTGGAGAGCTGGGTGAGCGAGCTCGCCGGACGGAATCGAGCTCGAGCTCGTGGCGGCGGCCGGAGCTCGGCCGTTGGTGGTTTTGCTGCTGCAGCGAGTTAGCGGGGAAACGGACGCACTAGCGAGGCGCTACGAGGTGCGGTGAGTGCGTTAAGCACCCGCGCTTGACCAAATGGCCACCGGAGTGACGCCAGCGTCGAGCTCGCGCGGCGGCGTGCTACGGTGAGAAAGGGGGCGGCTTCTACGGCGAGCAAACGAAGCAGAGGAGAGGGGGGATCGGTAGAGGAGCTAACGGTGGTTGCAGAACGCGTCTCGGCGGGCTCGAGGGAGGTCGAACGTCGTCGGGGCGTTGCCGGCGATCTCGGCGGACCGAGGAAGAAGAAGGCGTCGGGGAGGCGCTTGGAGGCGTCCGGCGTCGCGTGAGTCGACGAGGAGGCGTAGAAGATGGAGGCGGAGCTCACGAGCACGTCAGGGAGGCGAGGGGGTGGCTCTGGTGACAACTACGGCGAACGGCGGTGAGGATCATGCTCGGCCATCGCGGGAGAGGGTGAGGGAGACGAGGGGGAGAGTGAGGGAGGGAGAGAGGGGAACGTGGGGGTCGGGGTGGCACCCCTAGACGCCTCTAGGGCGTCGGCAGAAGCAGGAGGTGGCCGGCATGTGGCCGCGGGCGCCGGCCACGCGCTCCTCGTCCTCCTGGCGGGAGGAGGAGGACGACTGGCAAGGCCAGTCGGCTGGGCCGAGCCAGGTGGGCTGGGCCAGCACAGGTGAGGCCCAGGTGGGTTTCCCTCTCTCTCTTTTTCTTATTTGTTTCTGTTTTCTATTTTTTTCTGCAACAGTTGGGCTTTATTAAAAATGCTAAAACGTTTCCAAAATTCCTGAAAATAATTGTGGGCTCTGTTTAGAATATTTCCAACAGCCCACACTTATTTCCAGAATTATTTCAGCATTTAAATTATTTTATAGCATTTAAATGCCCAAATTCAAATACTTATGAATTAATTCAATGACCTTCGGTTGACCTAGAAAATTGTGCACCAATTTTGCCAGAGGTTCTAACCCAAGACAAAGAGAGTGAACTTTTTAGAAGGGCATTTCAGGTTCATTGAAAATAATTATAGTAAACCCTAGTTGTTTCCAGGGGGGTGTTGGGGGTTCTGTCATCCCCATTTCAAACTTAAAAGGAAATTAAACATGATGCACACTCTAATGCTTGAACTAGCTAGGGTGTGACAACTCACCCCCACTCAAAAGAATCTCGTCCCGAGATTTAGGATCCTCCGAAAAGAAGATGGGGTACTCGAGTCAAAGACGATCCTCCCTTTCCCAAGTGGCTTCTTTCTCGGAATGGTGTGACCATTGAACCTTGAGAAACTTGATATTACGACGTCGAGTGGTACGCTCGGCTTGATCAAGGATACGAACGGGATATTCCCGATATGAGAGGTTATCTTGTAGATCAAGCGTTTCGTGGTCCACTCCACAGATAGGATCCGCGAAGCAACGCCTGAGTTGTGAAACGTGGAAGACATCGTGAACTTGGGAAAGATGCGACGGTAGTTCCAATTGGTAGGAAACTTCTCCTCGTTTAGCGAGAATGTGGAAGGGTCCAATGTAACGAGGAGCCAATTTGCCTTTGATACCGAAACGATGGATTCCCTTTAACGGAGTAACCCGAAGGTAAGCCTTCTCGTCGACTTCATAAGTCATAGGCTTATGTTTACGATCGTATTGACTCTTTTAGAGAGATTGGGCTGTTTTCAATTTCTCACGAATAACGCGAACCTGTTCTTCTGCTTCCTGAATCATATCCGGACCAAGAGTTGTCTTTCCCCGGTTTCAGACCAGTTAAGAGGCGTTCGACATTTTCGTCCATAGAGAACTTCGAAAGGAGCCTTTCCCAAGCTATCTTGATAACTATTGTTGTATGCAAACTCCGCGAATGGAAGGCATTTCTCGCAACCCATTCCGAACGAGATGACAGAGGCTCGGAGCATATCTTCCAGAATTTGATTGACTCGTTCTACTTGACCACTTGATTGAGGATGGAAGGCGGTGCTAAAGGAGAGATGAGTCCCCATAGCATTTTGGAAACTTTCCCAAAATCGAGAGGTGAAGAGACTCCCACGGTCTGAGTTAATTTCCAATGGAACACCATGAAGAGACACTATTCGGGAGATGTATAAATCGGCTAGCTGGCTAGCGGTGATACTCTCACGAACAGGTAGAAAGTGGGCTACTTTGGAAAGACGGTCAATCACGATGAAGATGGAATTATTCCCTCTCTTGGTCCTGGGAAACCCAGTGATGAAATCCATACTGATTTTATCCCATTTCCACTCGAGAATAGCCAAAGGTTGAAGGGTGCCAGCAGGCCGTTGATGCTCTGCTTTAACACGACGACAAACGTCGCAATTAGCAATGTATTGAGCGATTTCTCTCTTCATCCTAGTCCACCAAAACCTCTGGCGTAGGTCTTGATACATTTTAGTACTACCGGGATGGATGGTGAGAGAGGATTCATGAGCTTCCTTAAGTATCAGTCGCCTCAGGTTTCATGCCTTTGGAACCACTAGGCGATTTCCAAAGTATACGACACCTTGATCATCAATGGAGAAACAATTCGCGACTCCTTTCTTAATGTTTCTCTTAATACGGGAGATTCTCAGATCTACCTTCTGTGCCTTGATGATCTGATCCGTAAGGGTAGGTTTCGCCACCAGGGTGGATAGGAATCCTCGAGGAACAATGTGAAGATTTAGCTTACAAAATTCCTCATGGAGAAGTGGTTGACTTTGTTGTAACATCAGGTTGTTACAATAGGATTTACGACTTAGTGCATCAGCCATGACATTGGCTTTGTCCGGGGTGTAAGTTATTCCTAAGTCGTAATCCGAGATCAACTCGACCCAACGTCTTTGCATGAGATCCAAATCTGGTTGGGTGAAGATATATTTCAAACTTTGGTGATCGGTGAAGATCTCGCAACAATTACCGAGGAGGTAATGTCGCCAGGTTTTGAGTGCATGGACTACAGCTGCAAGCTCTAGATCATGTGTGGGATAATTTTCCTCATGTGGGTGTAATCGTCGTGAAGCATAGGCAATTACCTAACGATCTTGCATGAGTATGCAACCTAGTCCTTGTCGGGAGGCGTCGCAATAGATAATAAAGTCCATGGAGAAATCTGGTGGTACCAGTACGGGAGCAGATGTCAGGCGTCTTTTCAGTTCCTGAAAACTGAACTCGCACTGTAGAGTCCACTCAAACTTTTTATCTTTCTTGAGGAGTTCCGTTAGAGGTTTAGCAACCTTGGAGAAATTCTCGACGAAGCGGCGGCAATAGCTCGCTAAGCCAAGGAAGCTCCGAACTTGCTTGACCGTCTCAGGTGGAGTCCAATCAAGGACGGCTTGAACTCACTCGGGATTGATAGCAATACCCTTACCAGAGATTACATGGCCTAGATAGGTCACTTCTGGCAACCAAAATTCACACTTGGAGAATTTGGCATAAAGGCGATGCTCTCGAAGTTTCATCAATACCAGCCTTAGATGTTCGGCATGTTCCTCTTCATTCTTGGAGTAGATGAGTATGTCATCGAGGTATACTATGACAAATTTATCCAAATACTCCATGAAGACCGAGTTCATTAACCGGGAGAAGGTAGCTGGGGCATTGGTTAAACCGAAGGACATAACGGTGTACTCGTATTGGCCATAACGAGTAACAAAGGCCGTTTTGGGAATGTCCCCGTTTCTGATTTTGATTTGATGGTAGCCCAACCTCAAATCCATCTTGGAAAAGACTGAGGATCCAGCGAGCTGATCATACAGATCATTGATCCTGGGAAGCGGATACTTGTTCTTGAGGGGACCAGGTTGACAGGTCGGTAATCTACAACCATTCGATCCGTTCCATCCTTCTTCTTGACAAAGAGGACGGGGCAAGCCCAAGGAGAGGAACTAGGACGGATGAAACCCTTTTTCAAGGACTCATCGAGTTGGTTCTTAAGCTCGGCTAGTTCTAAGGGTGCCATCTTGTAGGGTCTTCTAGAAATTGGAACGGTTCCAGGAACAAGGTCTATCACAAACTCAACATCCCTGTCAGGTGGAACACCTGGCAGTTCTTCTGCAAAGACATCCGGAAAGTCTTGGACTACCAGAACATCCTCAAGGTCTGGAAGGGGGTTGGAATTTAGGGAGTAAAGCTGGCGCTTGGCCACTCGAGTTAAGACATTGACTGTCTTGCCCGATGGGTGAGTAAGTTGAACGGTTCTAGTGGCACAATCAATCTTAGCATAATGTGCTGACATCCAGTCCATACCCAAAATGATGTTTATGTCCGAGGACTTGAGAGCTATTAAGGAAGCAAGGAAGACAAGTCTATCGGCAATAATTTCGTTCCCATGGCTTACTCTAGAAGTTTGCCATTTGGAACCCGGAGTTTGAATTACCATGGAAGTGGGCATGTCACAAAATGTCGTGTTATGCATTCGAGCATAGTTCTCGGATATGAATGAATGAGATGCTCCAGTATCAAAAAGGAGAGATGCCGGATGGCAGTTAACAAGGAGCGTACCAAGGACGACGTTAGGATCCTCATGAGCCTCCTCGGCTGAAACATAGTTGACATGGCCACGGGCAGTGGTGGCCGGCTTGGCGTAGAATGTCTTTCCCGTGGGCTTACCATGGCCAACGGACTTTCCAGTTTGATTAGGGTTGTTCTGGGGACACTCTCGACTATAGTGACCCGGCTCTCCACACTTGAAGCATGTCACCACATTGGGGCGTGGAGCAGCATTAGCAGCGGGGCCACCATAGGGCTTGGGCGGTGCAAATTTCTGGTTGGGACGAGGCGCCTCAAAGGATGGCCTTGGGATGAACCTGGGTGGCAGTGCCGTGCTTGGGACCCACACCCGGCGCTTCTGAGCTCTAGAGCCGGATGAAGAGCCAAAATCACGGGAGTGCTTGCGTGAAGCATCATAATCAGTCTGGCCTATCTCAGCAATGATGGCTTTGTTGACCAACTTCTGAAAGGAGGTGCACTCGTGCAGACGAAGATCGCGGCGAAGCTCAGGGTTAAGTCCCTTGCGGAACCTTGCCTGCTTCTTAGCGTCAGTAGATACCTTTTCGGGAGCATAACGTGCCAGATTCCCAAATTCATGACTATAAGCATCCACAGTCAGTCTTCCTTGGGTGAAATTGCAGAACTCCTCCCTCTTGCGATCCATGAGACCTTCCGGAATGTGATGTTCATGGAAAGCTTCACTGAATTTAGCCCAAGTAGTAATTTGGCCGACCGGGCGCATAGCTTCGAAGTTTTCCCACCAGAGGCTAGCAGGGCCTTCGAGGTGATAGGCAGCATAAGTAACCTTGCCGGCTTCGGCTACGTTGGCAGAACGTAGCTTGTGGGTATGCTGCGAAGCCAGTCATCCGCATCGAGGGGCTCGACGGAATGGTTAAACTTTGGTGGGTACAGCTTGATAAAGTCATTGATTGACACCAAGTCATTTCGCTGATGGCGTGCAGTGTTCTGCTCAATCCGCTCTAGCAGGCGGTTAGTCTCACGCTTGTTTCTTTCCGCCTCCAGCATCACTTTGGCCAGAGAAGGCGGGTGAGGCAGATTTTGACCCCTAGTTGCACTGGCTTCCCCCTGCTCCGAGGCAACAGGGTTGCTGCGGGTGTTGACCATCCTAGGAGAAAACAAGACAATGGTTTAGATAAGGATGGCTCAAACTTAGCAGGGAAGTGCAGAATGTAATGGATAACACGGAATGCAGACATGTTCATCCGTATGTCATGGTAATATAAAACTGCCATATATATACCAACGGTCATACACATCATACATAGTTTAGTACAAGCCCAGGCTATAGTACAACTATGATGAAAGACGTTACATCTCATCGGAGGCATTCCAAACTCCTATACATTATTTGTCTACACCTCCGGAATTGATTACACACAAAGTCATATTCCACAAGTCACACAGGACAGTGGAGATACAACTACTACAATACTAGTGATACTACTACTAACTCAGACAGCTCCGTAGTAGTCCTCATAGAAGTCACCTCCATAGCCTGGATGTTCAACGTGATCATCCGGAAACAGACGGTCCTGAGGAGCTTGTGGACCAAAGGGGCTAGGATGAGGTATTGGACCAACAAAAGGTGGCCTGCGGGGACCATGGGGTGGGGTGATGCCCCCCACATCACGCCAATCCACCATGTCTGGCAGAGCAGATCTCACAGGATATAGATCCCTTGTATCCATACATCTAGCTTGCACCGCAGGTGCAAACCGAGTCAATGTAGCCCAGTGATCAGCACGGGTATTGAAAAGCTCCAGCCTCAAGGCCCGATTCTCTCGGTCCTTATCTTCGAGCATCTCGGCAGTGGTACGAGTTAATGAGTCCTCCTGAGTGGAGTCAGCATAGATAGCCTGAAGATACCCTTGCGCTCCCGGAAGTGAAGCTGGCATGTAACGGAAGTCGGTGTTCCGAAGCAGGCTAGTCCGGACTCGCATGATGGTCATCATGGAATAGGCAGCATCCTGCACAGCCATCTCAACAGTAACCTCGAGTCCATAGGAACAGTGAAGGGGCTCGGTAGATCCAGGATAAGAAGGAAATATCCTGACGGTGCAGAAATATTGGCTTTGACTAAAGTCACGGAACTGCTCTTCGACAGTGTATTCGGGATACCAACGGTAACCTGTCTCGATCATTACCCGGACTAACATAGCAGTATGACCGGGCACGTCGAGGCACCGGGTCAGGCGAACCACTTGGTTTTGAGCACGGTTGGCCATCTGAAAGCACAACCACAATGCAAAGACATTAGAATTTCTAGGGAAAATTGGACAGCATAATAGCTGTAAATGCTCAGAAAAAGATTTGAGACATCCACAACAGTTTGCAATACCACTCAACAACATCATAACAAGGTTCTGATCCAATTAGCAACATACTAAAAATAGTAGAAACTGAACAGGGACTAGTAACAACAATCCTATAAGCTACTACGGATTAGTAACACGTGAACCTGATAGAAGAAGAGAGCCTAGTCCTTAACCCACGTTGAACGAGAAGAGAATGACTCAGATCAGAGGGCATAAGGTAAAGGAGTAAAAGAGCCTTACGTTCCCTCCCACAATCAATTCCCCTACATATAACTAAAGCATTTCTAGACTCGACATCGACCAGTTTGGCTCAACGAACCTACAGGAAGTCCGGCTCTAATGCCAACGCTTTCAGAACCCCGATTCCAAGCCACATCGATCTAGCCGGTAACTCCTCATATCACTTTGCGGCCTCACGCATGGTATCCCACGGGTGTCGCCTTACCGTGGCCCGGGACCATTTGCGCCTTTTGGCCACGTATATGATAGTGTCGCTAGCATCCATATGACAGAGAACCCGGGCCGACATGGCTAGTCGTGAACCCAAAGCGGCACAGACCTATGGAGACAGGCATACATGAATCACATCGAGCATGTCGGTCATCAGCGAGTGATTCCGGGCTGTAGCACTGGGCTAACAGGACTCCGGGGAACCCGGGCTGTAGCAGGCTAGGCAAGACTCCGGATGTCACTGCGTGACATTTCCCCGAAGGGACAGACATAGGAACGACGTGAAACACATGCCGGCCAGTCAAGTGTCCTGAGCAGTAGTGCTGGGCTAGCAGGACTCCGGTGAACCGGGCTGTAGCGGACTACTATGGCTCGAGGAACACTAGACTACATTTCCCCATAAGAAAGGCTGCCAAGGATAAACGACTAGATTGTTGGATCCCACTCATACCAAGCATTTCAATCATACACACAATATGCCCGATATGAGTACATACAACATGGCATCACAACAAAACTCTACAACTCAAGTACTTTATTTAAAGGCTCCAGAGAGCCATACATAAGAAGTTCATACAGATAGGGGTCACATGACCCGACACTCAAGTCATACAATCATACAGGCACATGCGGAAGCAACTAGTCTAAGTACAGACACTAGAAAGAAAGAAGGCTTCTCGAAGCCTGTCTATCTACATAGGGCCCTCCATGGCCAGGATCACCACATGGGTGGCTAGTCACTCGTCGACATCAAGGTCTACATAAAACCCATCGGAGGGGGCGGTGTTCTCGTCTGAAAACAATAAATAAGCAAACATGAGTATAAGGTACTCAGCAAGTCTTACATCAGAACCTACTATACATGCTTATTCTCAAGAAGGTGGTGGGGTTATTGCAGCAAGCCAGCTTTGACCCTTGGCTAAGCTATCCTACGGTACTCCACTAGTAAAATAGTTCTCGCACACGAGTCCACTACTCACCAACACAATACTCCACCGGGGATCCTCCCTCTTCATCCTACGAGAGGCCCATCCTCGGTACTCACACTTATCTTGAGACTTTCAGTAGTATCCATTAACTTGTCTATGAATTGTATAGGCAACTAAGTAGTCCTTTACCGCGGACGTGGCTATTCGAATAGTTTATACCCTGCAAGGGTGTACTTCGTCACACATGTTTCCACCACTTAGCGTCTGCACACGACATGTGCTCGGCAGACTTCAAGCGAAAACCGACGTGGGTGTAGACCATGACCTGACTAACCTCACAAGTCTCTAGTCCAGGTTTATCACCTATTCAGGTTCCATCCGCAAGGAAATCCGGCCGGGGTGTCCTCAACGGCCCCAAACGATGTGTACAGGGTTCCCGAGACACCAAACGGGCGACTCGGTACACCATGCCACGGTGTATCTACCGCATCATAGCCCACCCCTAGGGTCAGCGCTACGCACGGCCGCCAACACATAACCTACAAGCACCAGAAACTAGTTGCAACTCCTGGACAGAGGACGAGATGGGTCAGTAAGTCGAGCGGGGTCATATTTCAGGGCCCAATGTGTGGTAGTAACTGAATCTTAAATCACGCATACAGATCTCAGTTCTTATGGACGGCCTCAATGAAACAACCCACCATGTACTCCTACATGGCCTCTCATCGATACCTTTACCAAAACATGTTCAACACATCCCTCACATTACCGACATAATCATTTCACTCTAGCCCATCACCCAGATGAACCAGACCTGACACAACTCTAAGCATAGCAGGCATAGCAAGGTAGGAATCACATACATGGCTCAATCAACTCCTACACATGCTAGTGGGTTTCATCTAGTTACTGTGGCAATGACAGGTCATGCAGAGGATAAGGGTTCAACTACCGTAGCACACAGCAGTTTGAATCGCGTTGTCTTAATGCAGTAAACAAGAGCAGAAGCGAGAACATGGGTTTGTATCGGAATGATCAATGGGTTGCTTGCCTGTTGTAGAGGTAGTAGGGTACTGCCCTTCAGACGGATACTCGGGGTTATCCTCGGAGGCAGAACCTACCACGAAAGACACACCGAACATAATCAACACATGGCAATATGCAACAATATGATGCATGCTATGACATGGCAAGATGAAAGTGTCTTGGCCTAATGCAAGCTAAAACAGAAGGGGATGAACTCATTTGAATCAAAGATTCAAATATTAGCTCATTAAACATGGCCTTATTAGTGCATTACCTTATTCTGCTTAAACAGCAAGGTTAACTTGTTTTGTCATGCATGAAACCATTACAGATGGATAGATTGAATTTTTCTGATCATTTTTCATATATAAATCTTTGCATTTGGAGCTATGGTTGATTTTCTATGATTTTTAGAAGTTTTGACTATTTTCTGGAATTTCCTATTAAAGAATAAATCCAGTAATTGAATTAATGCGTCAGCACTGCGTCACTGTGACGTCAGCGGGTCAAAGGCGCCAGCCCAGGTCAAACCTGACTGGTGGGCCCCTTCTGTCAGTCTCTCAGCTAACTAACAGAGTTGTAGTGTTTAGTTAGCACTAAACTGGGTTAGTTAGGCTCTGGGCCCACATGTCAGTGAGAGAGGGTTAGTTAACGACGTCATTAACCTCTAACAGAGTGATTAGCTCTAATTTAAACTAATCTAAATTAGTTAGGAGCCGGCCCCACCTATCAGTGTCTCAGGCGGAGTCAAACTGGGGTCAAACCCCTGGTCAGCGGGGTTAATCCCGCCGGCGTTGAGTCGCCGGCGAGGCCGAGACGGCGGAGAGCTTCGGAAAATCGCCCACAGGCGACCAATCGACCGCGGTTTGGTCCTACGCGTAGCTGGGGCTCGCGCGCATCTAGTGGGGCAAGTGGGAGGAGCTGGGGTGGAGCGAGCTCGCCGGAGTCGAGCTCGTGGCGGCGGCCGGAGCTCGGCCGTTGGTGGTTTTGCTGCTGCAGCGAGCTAGCGGGGGAAACGGATGCACTAGCGAGGCGCTACGAGGTGCGGTGAGTGCGTTAAGCACCCGCGCTTGACCAAATGGCCACCGGAGTGACGCCGGCTGTCGGTCCGCGCACCGACGGCATGATAATGCTGGTAAAGGTTGGCTCGCCGAGGCACAGCCCTCGGTCCAGCTAACGTGACGGAGCTGGTCGGCTAGTGACGCCAAAGTGTCCGGAGTATGTTGATGAAGAGATGGCGAAGCCCCCGGTCCAGCCGAGATGTCGAAGTAGGTCGGCGTGATGGACACCAGCTTGAAGAAGCGATAGTGCGGCCCTGTTGATGCAGGTCGTGACATGGTCGATGCCGGCTTGATGAAGCGACTGTGCGGCGATGCCGGTATGCCCGCTCCGTGTAATACGTGGGGCGGCGATGTTGATTATGATTTATCCTTCGCGATGCCAGACTCTTGTTCGGCTTGCCGAGATGATGATCCGAAGAAGTTGAGCTCGGCTAAAGTGACGACGTGTCTAGCGCAGGTCGGCAGCCGTGGAGTAATATTGCCGGACTAGTTTGACACCAGCATGATATTGAAGATCATCTTCAAAAGATTTTAAAGTTAGTGGGATGTGCTCGGAAACAAAACATAATACCCCATACAAACCTTCCTTCAAAAAGGATGTCCGAAATCCCGTTCATAAAAAAGACGAACTCGGGTCGGATTCGTTTTTGCGCAGAAAACAGATCCGAAAAGTGATGCACTAATCGGAAGGTTCCCGGAGTTTGGACGGTCGGATCGAGCTGAAATTCGGAGGGGTGGTAGATATAGGAATTCCGCAGCCGATCAACGGTTGGATCTTCGAAAGTACGTCCGAGCTAGAAGCTGGACACCACGCCCTAAACTTGTCCAGATTCCCGTCCAGATTTGACAGGGCTCCGGTATATCGCGGATTGCCAGAGATTCCTCCATCGGAACTCGAAGAAATTTTTCAGGGTTGTTGTAGACCCAATTTTTCACAATTCTACCAAAGCAATCGTTAAAACTACACTTGAGGAGGCGGTGGCGGCGGATACAAGTTCGCTGTCCAGAAAAACAGCACGGTCGCCCGAGGGCAATGTTAACGTTGAGCCCCCGGGATCCCTGGATGATTCCTCCATGATCTTGATAGAGATCGGAGTTGACGTTGATGAAGGCCCTCATCCGAACATGGTGATCCGAACACAGGGCGCAATTCTTGGTCGAATCAAGGTGACCAGTCGAACTGGTGACGAAGACGCCGAAGTCGCAGTTGATCTGCAGGCGAGCCATCGATCCTTTTGTCGATCACACAGCGGAACTCTCAATGAAAGCACCAATGTCAGTGTCAAAACCGGCGGATCTCGGGTAGGGGGTCCCGAACTGTGCGTCTAGGATCGATGGTAACAGGAGGCAGGGGACACAAAGTTTTACCCAGGTTCGGGCCCTCTTGATGGAGGTGAAACCCTACGTCCTGCTTGATTAATATTGATGATATGGGTAGTACAAGAGTAGATCTACCACGAGATCGGAGAGGCTAAACCCTAGAAGCTAGCCTATGGCATGATTGTTGTTCTGTATGTCCTATCGACTAGCCTGGCCCTGGTTTATATAATGCACCAGAGGCCTAGGTTAACAAGAGTCCTAGCCGAATACGCCGGTGGGGAGTAGTCCTTGTCTTGATCGCCAAGTCTTTGTGGAATCTTCCTTGTATGCGGCAGCTGTCCGAACTGGCCCATGAGTATACGGCCACGGGGGTCCTCGGCCCAATCTATCAGATCGGGAGATGACGTGTTGAGTACCCTCTAGTCCAGGACACCGTCAGTAGCCCCCTGAACCGGTCTTCAAGTTAGGGACGCTCCTCGTTCTTCCGAACCGTTCTTCATCTTCGGTTGACGGTCTTGAAAACTGGTTCAACAAATCTTCTCATCTTCGATCTTGAGGATCGCCAAAATGCATTCGGCGAGTTTACACGTCGGGTATCCGAGGAGCCCCTTTATGTGTCCGGCCTTTATCAATGCCTTGTTATTTTTACGCCACACCTCGGGTTTGAAGTTGTTCCCGGGAGGCAGTGTCCTCTTGCGTCCGAGCTCTAATGCCAGACTGCATTCGAGGTATCTTTTGCGGCCGAGCACCAATGCTGGACCACTTCCGAGCTCCAACGCCGGAATGTATCCGAGCTCCAACGCCGGACTATGTCCAAGCTCCAACGCCGGACAGTGTCCCAGCTCCAACGCCGGACTATATCCGAGGTGTTATATCACCTTAGTTCAAAAAAGTTGAAGGAGTTTAGCCGAGCTTAATGCCGGAAATGCCCTCTATGGAGCCTGCCACTAGCGCCCGAGCTTTATGCCGGACTGCTTCCGAGGTGGTGCACCACCCCGAATGTGGGCCGATTTTTGTGAATATTTTTTATTGGTGCAATTTATTCTCTGCTGAGATATATAGCCAGTAGCCCCCAAGGTGTGTATCGGTCTAAAACCTGAGATGCACCTGAAGGATGACGTAAGACTGCTGATCCCAGTAGCCGCTAAGACTCGGGTTGATTTGCAAAATCGGCCTGAGGATCAAGTCCAAGCTCGGCAGAATACTTCGGGACACTAAAAGCGGCGTGCTCAGTCTTCGAGACTCAGGTTGTGTGCGGCCGACCAACCTGAGGATCAAAATCTCCTCGGAAACTATATTGCACATAAAATTTTCTGCATTGGACAAGCAATGCAGTAGCCCCCGAGACACTGGTCGGGTGGTAACACCAGATCAGGGGATCGATGTGCCCCTTTAATATTTGTAAATAATAAGCCCGAAGCCCAGTAGCCCCCGAGCCTTAATGCGGGCACGAGTGGCCGAATTAAGGATCAATATCCATAGTAAAATCACAAATTATGTGTAATGACTCTATGTATCCAAGTACTTTACGTCATTAATGCTCGGATCCGCATTGTACAAAACTTTGTTGACCGACCATCGGCTTCCACCTCCTCGGCCAGTAGCCGAGGAGTGTTTGTCCTACTTTATAAAGCCTTTATGAGGGCAAAGATTTACAACAAACAAGGCAATCTGGCCATACGGTTTTATAAACAAAGGTACACAGAGAGTTATATTACTTTTTAACAGAAGAAATGTCTTCCAAAGAAAATAGTCCTGCTATCGGTTCCTTTCTTTGGGTTGTCATGCTAAGCATGATCATTAAACCTCAGCTCTAATGTAAGAGCAAAATATCGAGGATTTAGTTTGGGAGGCCAGTTAATAGCCCCCGGTAGTGTTTGGCAATAGTCGGGGTCTAGCCGTAAACACTTCGGCCAATGTTATAAACTGCCCGTCATTTAACATAGTCATCAGATCGCTGACCAGTTTACGCTTATTGTGACAGTCAGTTTTCGGCTTTCTCCACTGAGGTGCTTAACCATGTGAGCTGGAAGCACAATCGCAGTGGTTCTCCCTTTGCATGCCTAGCCGAACAAAACGGAACATAGGAAGCAAGTGCAGGAGCCGGGCAACCCAACTATTGACCGAAGACACAATTCGAAACCGATGCATATATAGCAATATCTGAGAATGTTTTTGCCGAATCCCTAAAGGTGTCCGGCGTTGCACTGCGAGACTAATGCTGGAAAAGCACAAATAGTTTAAAAGTGCCAAAAAGCTTGGAAAACCAAGAAACGTCAGTAAAAACATGACGTCCGAACAAGATCAAGTGTTCAGTGCCAATCCGGAAATTGGTCTTAGAAAAAAGAAGTGCTTCTGTCGTGCTTTAACATGATACATCCTATCTCAAGACTTCGAGCGGGTCAGCCTACGGCTTCAACCTCCTATCCCGAGGGCGGAGTACTTCTCATTAGGCCAGTTTAGCAAACTAAACTCTAGCGGCTTTGAGAGAGAAATTAGGCTCCCCGGCTAGTGACCGCACACTCGTGTCGAAAAAAGGAGTGATAAATAATAATAAAACTTTGCAACGACTAAGAAGAAGAACACTTATTATAAAACGGCTCAAATAAACTTAAGAGCCCCCAAGTGAATTGAGTAAAAGAATGATTCCATGTACCGAAGTACTTATATCATATCTATGTTCAACCGAACTTTAAACGCGTCTTAACCGACCGTCGGCTTCTCCCTCTTCGATCAAGGACCGAAAAGTGTTATGTACTCCATCTGCCGAGAATATTGACGGTGTTTCCAATAACCAGGCAATCAGGCCATAAGGCTATAACAGACAAAGCGCGCTCATGGAACTTATGCTATATTACTGCAAAGTGTAAGAAGCATCTTCGAAGAAAATAGTACCCCCACCGATACCTTTCTTCGGTGCTCATTATTACTATGAGACTTGTGCAATAGATTTTTTGTACTCATGAGTTCCGTTGTGTGCCGACCATCATTAAAAACTATAAGAGCGCTAGCTTTTGGCTTCACCCAGTCTGAGGTCCGGCTCGGGTGACCCGATCGTGACAATCGCAGAGGTGCTCCCTTTACTCCCTAGCCGAACAATCGGGAACATAGGGGTAAACACAGGAGCGAGGCAACCCAGCTTGCAAATCGCTTAAGTCAATATGGTGCATATTGTGGCATAACACACGAACAAGGAACGAAGTCGTACAAGTATAATCATATGCAAGAGGAAAAAGCTTCATAAAGGAATCCCCCAAGTGAATTGGGTCCTTGAATTTGTGTGTCACAAACAAAGTTTGGACAAGGAAAATTTTTTACAAGCAACTTTTTTCCAAAAAAGTATAATGCTTGGTCGAACCGAACACAAGTAAAAAATTTAAAACTTTGAGCATGAAGGCAACTTAGCTGGTTAATGTGTTCGGTATTGATGACGCGGTCCGAGCTTGATGCGGGACAAGGTGCCATCCCCCAAGCCGGTCCCGAGGTGGCGGAGCAAGGAGCTCGGCACTCCGAAGTGGTGACATAGCACGGTCAACGCAGGCCGGCAGAGTGATGCCGAAGTCCCCGGCATGGGGTAATGAAGTGTTGACGAAGCCCCCCGTACAGCCGAGGTGACGCCAAAGGATATAGTCCTGCTGGATCATTTTCCTATACCACATAAAATAGTGCAAACCGGAGATAATAGTGATAATGATAATTAAAAAAATGTTGCATAATAAATAATTTATGCAAAGTGAGGAATAGAAGAAATATGGCCTGGCGCCGAAGCCAATGTTGATGCAGGGCGTCGGCGTGATGTAGTAAGGGCGTGGCAAAGCCTGAATTCATAGGTCGGTCCGAGCTCCGGATGCGGCGTTCGCCGGACTATGTACGGAAACTGATCGAACCACCACGCGACCGTCGTTAATGCGGTCACCATTTGATAGACCTGTGTACATATCATGGACAAACCAGAGTAATAATTCCTTGGGAAAAATGAACCCAAACAAGCAAAAAATACTAGGATTAATAGCACCTGGTTTATTTGTTGTAGCAATCCGAAGGAAGGCGATTCCCAAAATTGGGACTCGCTCCGCGCACCGACGGCATGATAATGCTGGTAAAGGTTGGCTCGCCGAGGCACAGCCCTCGGTCCAGCTAACGTGACGGAGCTGGTCGGCTAGTGACGCCAAAGTGTCCGGAGTATGTTGATGAAGAGATGGCGAAGCCCCCGGTCCAGCCGAGATGTCGAAGTAGGTCGGCGTGATGGACACCAGCTTGAAGAAGCGATAGTGCGGCCCTGTTGATGCAGGTCGTGACATGGTCGATGCCGGCTTGATGAAGCGACTGTGCGGCGATGCCGGTATGCCCGCTCCGTGTAATACGTGGGGCGGCGATGTTGATTATGATTTATCCTTCGCGATGCCAGACTCTTGTTCGGCTTGCCGAGATGATGATCCGAAGAAGTTGAGCTCGGCTAAAGTGACGACGTGTCTAGCGCAGGTCGGCAGCCGTGGAGTAATATTGCCGGACTAGTTTGACACCAGCATGATATTGAAGATCATCTTCAAAAGATTTTAAAGTTAGTGGGATGTGCTCGGAAACAAAACATAATACCCCATACAAACCTTCCTTCAAAAAGGATGTCCGAAATCCCGTTCATAAAAAAGACGAACTCGGGTCGGATTCGTTTTTGCGCAGAAAACAGATCCGAAAAGTGATGCACTAATCGGAAGGTTCCCGGAGTTTGGACGGTCGGATCGAGCTGAAATTCGGAGGGGTGGTAGATATAGGAATTCCGCAGCCGATCAACGGTTGGATCTTCGAAAGTACGTCCGAGCTAGAAGCTGGACACCACGCCCTAAACTTGTCCAGATTCCCGTCCAGATTTGACAGGGCTCCGGTATATCGCGGATTGCCAGAGATTCCTCCATCGGAACTCGAAGAAATTTTTCAGGGTTGTTGTAGACCCAATTTTTCACAATTCTACCAAAGCAATCGTTAAAACTACACTTGAGGAGGCGGTGGCGGCGGATACAAGTTCGCTGTCCAGAAAAACAGCACGGTCGCCCGAGGGCAATGTTAACGTTGAGCCCCCGGGATCCCTGGATGATTCCTCCATGATCTTGATAGAGATCGGAGTTGACGTTGATGAAGGCCCTCATCCGAACATGGTGATCCGAACACAGGGCGCAATTCTTGGTCGAATCAAGGTGACCAGTCGAACTGGTGACGAAGACGCCGAAGTCGCAGTTGATCTGCAGGCGAGCCATCGATCCTTTTGTCGATCACACAGCGGAACTCTCAATGAAAGCACCAATGTCAGTGTCAAAACCGGCGGATCTCGGGTAGGGGGTCCCGAACTGTGCGTCTAGGATCGATGGTAACAGGAGGCAGGGGACACAAAGTTTTACCCAGGTTCGGGCCCTCTTGATGGAGGTGAAACCCTACGTCCTGCTTGATTAATATTGATGATATGGGTAGTACAAGAGTAGATCTACCACGAGATCGGAGAGGCTAAATCCTAGAAGCTAGCCTATGGTATGATTGTTGTTCTATATGTCGTATCGACTAGCCTGGCCCTGGTTTATATAATGCACCAGAGGCCTAGGTTAACAAGAGTCCTAGCCGAATACGCCGGTGGGGAGAAGTCCTTGTCTTGATCGCCAAGTCTTTGTGGAATCTTCCTTGTATGCAGCAGCTGTCCGAACTGGCCCATGAGTATACGGCCACGGGGGTCCTCGGCCCAATCTATCAGATCGGGAGATGACGTGTTGAGTACCCCCTAGTCCAGGACACCATCACCGGCGTCGAGCTCGCGCGGCGGCATGCTACGGTGAGAAAGGGGGCGGCTTCTATGGCGAGAAAACGAAGCAGAGGAGAGGGGGGATCGGTAGAGGAGCTCACGGCGGTTGCAGAACGCGTCTCAGCGGGCTCGGGGGAGGTCAGACGTCGTCGGGGCGTTGCCGGCAATCTCGGCGGACCGAGGAAGAAGAAGGCGTCGGGGAGGCGCTTGGAGGCGTCCGGCATCGCGTGAGTCGGCGAGGAGGCGTAGAAGATGGAGGCGGAGCTCACGGGCACGTCAGGGAGGCGAGGGGTTGGCTCTGGTGACAACTACGGCGAACGGCGGCGAGGATCGCGCTCGGCCATCGCGGGAGAGGGTGAGGGAGACGAGGGGGAGAGTGAGGGAGGGAGAGAGGGGAACGTGGGGGTTGGCGTGGCACCCCTAGACGCCTCCAGGGCATCGGCAGAAGCAGGAGATGGCCGGCGTGTGGCCGCGGGCGCCGGCCACGCGCTCCTCGTCCTCCTAGCGGGAGGAGGAGGACGACTGGCAAGGCCAGTCGGCTGGGCCGAGCCAGGTGGGCTGGGCTAGCAGAGATGAGGCCCAGGTGGGTTTCCCTCTCTCTCTTTTTCTTATTTGTTTCTGTTTTCTATTTTTTTCTGCAACTGTTGGGCTTTATTAAAAATGCTAAAACGTTTCCAAAATTCCTGAAAATAATTGTGGGCTCTGTTTAGAATATTTCCTACAGCCCACACTTATTTCCAGAATTATTTGAGCATTTAAATTATTTTATAGCATTTAAATGCCCAAATTCAAATACTTATGAATTAATTCAATGACCTTCGGTTAACCTAGAAAATTGTGCACCAATTTTGCCAGAGGTTCAACCCAAGACAAAGAGAGTGAACTTTTTAGAAGGGCATTTCAGGTTCATTGAAAATAATTATAGTAAACCCTAGTTGTTTCCAGGGGGTGGGTGTTGGGGGTTCTGTCATTCCCATTTCAAACTTAAAAGGAAATTAAACATGATGCACACTCTAATGCTTGAACTAGCTAGGGTGTGACATCTACACTGCAAATGTCCCTGCTCATCTTCAGTATAAGGAACATACTGTACTACTATCATACTCCCTCCGTTACAAAATATAAGTCTTGGTAGAGATTTCCACTATGGATCACATACATATGTATCCAAATACATTTTAGAGTGTAGATTCACTCATTTTGCACCATATGTAGTCCATGGTGGAATCTATACAAAGACTTGTATTTAGGAACAGAGAGAGTACATATTAAAGAAGAACGGAAGAGGAACATGGTAAAGAAGAGCAAGCAGATTTTGGATAATAAAATGTTGGTTGTGCAGTGCCCACACATGATGAACCAGAGCGCATTAAGAATGCAACTCCCAGCTGTCTCTCGACCATTTCAGGCGGTTGGATGAAGATCCTACGTCTCCTAACCCTTCTTCTTCCTCGTCTCTGATTGTTCCCATACAGAACACCGCACGGGCCGCCGGCCGGACCACCGGCCCCACCGCCTGTGTTCCTCCGCAACCCCCACCCCCGCCCCAACCCCCCCCCCCGTCGAGTTTTCTTCGTTCAGTGAGGCCCCGCAACCACCCGAGCCCCTTCGATCGTACCGGCGAAGTCCGGCGAGCTCTGAAAAATTGACTGACCCAATTTTGAAATTTAGTCTACTATGATTTAACTAGTGTGGAATATAAAAGGGGAAAACCATAAGCATTGGGATTATAGTGTTGAGCGTTCCATGGCGGATCTGAAGGTGCAAACCGGACAAAGGCAACTTCGCAACCAAGACAAGAAATCATAGTAAAGGAGTGGCGATCTATTTTCTTGCTGTGATAAATAAGTTGAGCAGATACGAAAGAGTACCGCCTCTGGTGCGGCGCCGTGTACGCATCTGCTGAGAATTTGACGGTGCTGCGGTAGCGATGGCTGTCGGCAGCGTGGAAGCAGATCTAGGAGGGTAGACGGTGGCGGCGGGGCACAGTGGACGAGACGGTCGTAGGAGCGGCACCAGCAAGATGGACGACGGCGGGGATGAAGCGAGAGGACGGGATGCAAGGATCCCGGTCCGAAGCCGTGGATGAGAGAGGTCGATCTCTTCTAATGGACGATGGCGTCGGGGTATCAGCTCCGGCATGGTGGAGTAGGACGGCGGTGGATGGGGTGGCGGACGGCGGCGGACGGAGGAGGGTGGGGTGGAGAGGGTGTTTTGGCGCCCACGGAGTACGAATGGGGAAAAGGGAGGTAGAGAGTACGGGGGAACCATGTATTCAGGGCGCGCTTGTCTCAAATGCAAGGAAATTTATAAACTTAGCCCCCGTTTCAAATTTCTACTACATCACAACAACATTAGTTGGTTGGGGATAGGACGGTAATCTCGCATACACCCAATATTTGCCGACGAGAGTTTGTTTTTGGCGCCCACCGTGTATGAATATGAATCGGGGAGGGAGTCGATTTCGGCCGAGGACACACTGTGTTTTGGCGCCCACCGTGTATGAATCCGGATGAGAGGCGGTTGCGTCACATTTGGGTGAAATTACAAACCTACCCCTATTGAAACCTATATAAATCCAGCAGATAGGCTTTGCGTGGCAGGGATAGGCAGTATTGATTTCCATCTCGCAGATTTTGGTTTCGGGCGGTTACTGCGACTTTCCCCGCTTCGTTCAAATTTTGCAGAGTGCACGTTTACCATGCCAACTCAATTCGAATCCCGTTTGTATTCTATTTTTTCGGGCGAAATCCATTTTCAATTGGAATTACATTCTATATACATCATTTTTTATATATACTTTCAAAAGCACAACAAAGAATCTGCTCCTTTATATGTATAATATGATTTACAAATACAACGATCTCAAAATCTTAAGTTGAATTCGAAAAAATTTAATCAAATTATGTTCTACTAAAATGTATGGATCAGTAATATCTACATATTAAATAACATAGATGTGCGTGAATTCATATGAATATGCATGTTTGATAGATCAATTTTGGTTCGAGTATGGATTACATGTATCATCATCTTGAATTCAAATATTTGAATCATTTTTTTGTTCACTCCTTTCACGACCATCTCTCTCGCATGCATGCTCCTTCAGGTAGCTATCACTCTCTTTTCTCCACCTCACCCGCACGCTGACTTCATGTTTCTCCTATCCTCGCAAACATGGTCTCTCGACGTCTCCCTTTAGAAGTGTCACAGTCTCCCTATCATTATACATTACACGGTTGTCATTATCTCTCACGTCTCTACTGTTCTCTGGTATCACTCGGTACCTAAGCTTTCTTTTTCACCGCCACACACACAGTCTCCATTCGTCTTTCACTTTGTCTTTCTCTCTATGGGATTCTCTCACACACCCTATATGTCTCTACATATGACTCATACCACTAAAATTACTCTCTCTCTCTCTCTCCTGTAGACACAACATTTGTTGCGGTCTCCTTTTCGTCTCCATCCCAGACTGACATTATTCATTTGTTTACCGATCAGACAACCCCGACTACCGTCTCCTCTCTCTCTCACACACACACAACTCCTGCTTCCACTCCCCTTCCCGACTACCATCTCTCTCCTCACACACAAAACTCTCTCTTTCGCACCCCGACTCGTATTTCTCTCACAAACATTTATCGACTAGCTAGCCTCTAGATAGGTTTATACACCCGCGCACTCGTGCTTCCACCATCGCATACATGTCGCTCTCCCGCTCCTTGTATCTATGTAGATTTTTCTCCCCTTCTTGAGACACGCACTCTCGATCATGCACACACACACACACACTATCGCCTCATTTTAAGTTGATACATATCACACACACACACTCCTTGTGTCTTTGTCACACATGCACTCTGTCCTCCTCCACTCTCCCTCTCTCTCTCACACACACATGGGCTTTTTGCAACAACTAGCAAGATGCCCATGCGTTGCACGGAACATCAAGATGCATTTGTATGAGTAGTTTATCTTGTGGGGGAAAAGGATGAATGAGGGAAGGCCTTATTTCCAAATGTGGAGAGGGGTGTGGGTATCTTTTTGCAAAATTGCCATAGTTTCCTTCCTATCCATCAGATATAGATCGGACGGCCTATATTGCAGGATGGCAGGCACACGATCATCACCGACAATGCTTTTTATAAGAGTAGGGATAAAAAATAGAGTTGGTGATGATGGTGGGCCTGCCATCCTGCAATGTCGGTCGTCCGATTTATATCTGACGGATATGAAGGAAAATATGGCAATTTACCCGCACTCTTCACCACATTTGCAGATAAGGCCTTCCCTCGTTCATCCTTTTCTCCCACAAGATCTTGATGTTCCGTGCAACACATGGGAATCTTGCTAGTAAGAGTAGAAATTAGACATATACCACTTCTCGAATCTTGAAACCAACAACATTCCTCCCTTATCTCATCAAAACCGCCAAAGGAATATATTTTGAGTGAAACATAACATATTTTTAGTGATATACGTATTTCAAAACTAGACTTCTTTTTCTATCAAATCGGTGAATATGTATTAATCTACTTTGATCGCATGGCAACGCATTGGCACATTGCTAGTAGTTATTATAATTTTTTGGACACCAGACACATGGTGGAGTACATATACGAAGAGAAGAGGCGCACGCACGCAGTCGGCCTCTCGCTGTCTCGCACACATGAGTGTTATGTAAAGGCGGCGTTAACAAATAAACCCTAAAACCCTAGGTGCACGATTGCTGCATTCGCGGGTACCGGGTACGTGGTGGACCAACTTTGTAGGAATAGTCAGCTCGCGTGATAATTTGATCCGTAGGAGTTGATGGTCGGGACCACAGGTGAACGACTTGGAGCGCGGTGGCTCGCTAGTTGCCACAGATCCAGTAGCCATGTTTAAAATATCGTTTTTACCGGGTTTAAGAGTTCCGATTTTCAATGGTGCGTTATAAGTAGTAAGTAGTTTTTAGAATGATTGGTATGGAGTGAAAATGGAATTCATAGTACTACGTACCTCCTTGGCGTATGGTTGTATGGTTTTTTTGCGGTGGAGGTTGTATGGGTTTATGTTGCGAGATGTTGAACCTGGTAGTTCTAGGGCAAATACTATGGTTTAGATTTAGATGCTGGTTTTCAGTAATGAAAATCGGAAGGGGAAACCTTTCTTTGATTAAAAAAACTACTACCTCCATTCTGGTTTACTAGTCCCCATCGTACTTTGGGTCAAAGTTTGTCCACGAATTTTACTTGTAAAATGTGAATGGAAAACGAGATTTTGTTATACCCAAACAAAAAAGGACTGGAGGAAGTGATTGCTCTGACACGGACGCGACCTCTCATAGCACAGGCATTGAACCGGCGCGCCAGCCAAGAGGGCCGCACTCGCTGCAGGCCCGGCTGAGCACACCTCGTCACCGCGTGCAACTAGCTTAAGACTGCCCCGCGTGCCTTCATTGAATCCATGCGTGTGCTGGCAACACGTCCTTCCGCGAGCCGGTAGGCATTTTAGAACACAAAAAATGACTAAAATATAATTAATTTACGCATGGTCTTGACTTGTTGTGCTCGCACTGGTAGCAGGAACTAGTAGAGGATTTTCTTTATTTATAACTCTCCTCACATTTTTTTGGCTTTGAAGTGAATCATGGTTGTGTACATTATGTATGAATGTGCAGATATCTGTGAACATGAGTTTGATGTGGAAGTTGAACTTGGAATGCCTGGCTTGCGCGTGAACTATACCATGTCCAATGCTTCGTCTATTATTGTTTGGAAAGTAATTGTTGTTATTACATGACCCGAAAAAATATATTTTGTGCCACATCAATAGATGCACGGACATCACAAAAGGCATGCTGACTAGATAAACATTTGAACCTAGCTATTATGAAGGAAATTTTGTATTGACAACAGTTTTAGATAGCAGGAGACGCCTAGCCTGCTCTGCCTCTGCTAGCTTATTTTTGGCTTCTTCCATCTATTCTTTGGCTTGGGTCAAGAGAGCATCTGATTGCTCTTTTCACTTCTTCAGGAACTCAGCTACATTCTAAAGGGCTGCTGCACGCTTTCTTTTAGCCTTTACTAATGCCACGAGGATACGAACAGCTGATGACTCCACCTGGCTTGTGTGTAATCCAGCATCATCTGGGAATTTGCACCTTGTGTCTAATCCAGCATCATTAGGGAACTGACACCTTGTGTGTAATCCAGCCTCATTTTGGAAACATGATCTCGAGGTTGACCATACTTCCCTCCTCGCAGGAACTACATCCTGACATGAAGTTACTTCTTTTTAGATCAATACTCAGAGAAACCTAGATCCATTTAGTAGAAGCAAGATACACAGAACTCGGAGAAGTGAATTCAAAAGGAAAATTAAAATAAAAATAGACTACAAGGTGAGAACACCCACTTCCTACATCAAGCTAAAAACGAAAGCATTAGGGTGATTAAGAAAAATCTCAACATGGCAAGAAAAATATACTACTAGTAATACTCGCGCATTTTGTGGGCAACATTAAATCACTCGTCTGCCATGTTAGAGCATCTCCAACAGAATCGCAATGCGCGGCGCTTTAAAAATCCCAACATGCTATCTCTACTCTCTTCTCTATTGTTATATTTATTTCATATTTAATATTTAATATTTATTTCTACTACCTTTACTATCTACTTTTTTTTCTATACTTTTTTTTCTTCCAATATAGGCCGTCCGATTTATATCTGACGGATAGGAAGGAAACAAATGGGAATTTTGCAAAAAGATACCCATACTCCTCTCTAGATTTGCAAATAAGGCCTTCCCTCGTTCATCCTTTTCTCCCACAATATAAACTACTCATATAAATGCATCTTGATGCGTGCAACACATGGGCATCTTGCTAGTTCTAAAAACCTTTCCATCATTTGCCACACTACTGGTTGCAGATGAAAAACCTACCCAAGCACAGCGCGATACAGGAGCGACGCACAATTACAAGACGATATTCTGTTGGATAATGGAGGCTATAACCAATTACTTTTACGGGGAAAATAGCACCCAGGAAATTTGAAGGGTAGGTATGAACAAAATTGGAACTGCACATGTATTACTAAGTGATTCAATACACACATTACCAATCAAGGAGGAGAACGATGGTCGCGGCAGCCTCTGTGAGTCATGGTTGGCAACGGGAGTCAGTTCATTGTCCACGACGGTGGTACTTCTGCGCTTGGCGTCGGCTTCCGGGAAGCATATCCGAGACCATGGAAGACGATGCCGGGGAAGAGGCTCCGTGTACGACGATGACGGTGGACCGTCTCCAGTGCGGCGTACGAGGTCGTCAATGAGGCAGATGCACTGCGATGGACGAGTGTGCCGATGTAAAGGGGAGGAGCACGAAGGCTGCAGTGCCGTGGAGAAGTCTATTTTGCGGTGGGGATAGAAAATGGGGAGTATTCAGGTGTACTACTCTGGCTGCCGGGGTGGGGTTGGTTGGATAGGGTGAACCTGAAGTTACGAAAACAGCCCCCTACCATCCGTAGGCCTGTTTCGAAGCTATGATGGTAACTTCCCACTGCTCGAATCAGGGTCGCGGGAGATTTTCCCGCCGACCTCAAAATTTTGTGACACTGGACTCCCCGTGTGGTGTGTTGAGTGATTCGGCTAAGCAACTAGTGAGTAGTAGTAGTAAACTCTGCATATTAGGTTTGACCGAAGTCAAACTTCCTAAAGTTTGACCAAGTTTATAGAAAAATATAAACATTTACCATAACAAATATGTATGATGTGAAAGTACATTCAATAATGAATCTAATGGTATTTATTTGTTATTGTATATGTTAATATTTTTTGTTATAAGCTTTCTGAGAGTTTACAAAACTTGACTTTGACCAATGCTAATACGCGGACTTAAATAAAAACGGAGGGAGTACAAATTGGTTTTCTTAGTTTGTAGTGAACTAATCATTTGTTGAAATTGTGAAATAAATATATTAGGCTATTGACTTCGAATGTAATGGTCTATACAATTCAATAGTTACAATCATTGTCGAATCCCAAGATGTATACAAGGTCTATAGTACTTCACAACATGCTCAAACTCACATAATCCCAGTCAAATGAGAATCTAAATGCATTTCATAGTTATTACTTTGTATGATGCAACAAAAACAACCATGCAGAGAATGAAACAACTCTACATCAGTCATTATAGAAGCAACATTTTGACATATCCCAACGTGTGAATGAAATGTGCAGAGAGAGCTTTTGAAGATGGAGCAGATAGGGCGCGAAAGATTGTATGTATGTGGACGAGAGAGTAGGAGACAAACCTAACGAGACAGAGAGAGAGAGATAGAGAGAGAGAAAGAGAGAGGAAGAAGTTAGGTCTGTGAGAAAGATGGATACATGTAATATACATGAGATGCGTGTGCATCTGGATTCTGTATACGTGGAAGGTGAAGAGACAACATGTTTGATGAGAGAGCTGGAAAAACATGGACGAGAGGGGAAGGATCTCGTGGGTTGAGGGATTGACAATTTTGTGCGGGGGAGAGAGGGATTGGTAATTTTGTGCAAGAGAGAGAGAGAGGGAGAGGGGGAGAGAGAGAGAGGGTGGGGCAAGGAGTCAGTCAACCGTCATCACATCACCCTGCTTCCAAATGACCCCGCATTCTCTAGCGTGGTGTGGTCGCTGTCTTCGATCTGCTGGATGCCCTCTTTGAAGATTGTGGTGTTGTGCATGTTGGGGTGAAAGGAAGCACAAGCGAGAGTGGTCACCGTATAACCTTGGATGGGGAGGAATTGTGTGCTCGGGGGAGTGTGTGTGTGTGTGTGTTGTGCTATGTGTGTCTCTGTGTGTGTGTGTGTGTCAGACATTGAGAGAAAACAAACCTAAGGAGAGAAATGGGTATTCACGAAGAGATTGTGCAGGCCTTGAGGTGGGCAGGGGTCGGGTGAGGGTGTCAAAATATGCGCGTTGATGCATGTGTTGCATGCGACCGTGCGAGGGACGGACGAATCGAGAGATATGGTTGTTGTGTTACGGATGTTCCTCTCTCACTCTCTCACACACACACACAATTAAACTAGAAGACCATTCTCTCATGTATACACAACGTATCGGCATCTGTCTATGTCTCACTCATGCATGATCATTTGCACATTCACACCTCTCTATGTCTGTATCACACGCACACCGTCTCCACATTGCCCTTCCGCCACAACACACATATGGACACATACACACGTTCTCTCTCAGTCACACACACAAAATTAGTATTAAAAAAACTAGGGCGCACCTAAAACGTCCAAATCCAAATAAACACGAATTGGAGCTAAATTCAAATATATGGAAATATTGCAGCGTCAAGAACTTTCACAGGGAAAAAAGTTGAGTAATATTCGAGGATTGTTTTCACACACACACAAAAGGTTCGGTGGATGTCCTTCAAGTGCGACACGGTGACGCACCGTTCGATCGACCACGATTCATGCGCTTGCACAGGATTCCGTATCGTGGCTGTGGTACTAACTAATAAAAGCGCTGCCTAAGTCTAATGTTTACATGTACTAGTACGGTTTTCTTTTAAGTTTGACCAACCTTATATATAAAACTAAAGTAAGCTCCCACACGCACACTCACCAATATGTCGCCGCCGCCGTTGCGCATGCCGGCGCCCGCTTGCTCCGGCCAACAATTTCTCGCCCATCACTGCCGTGTCGCCGCCATCCCTGTGCCATGAAGCTGAAGGCTCGCCCGCTCACGTCGTCTGTAGTCCCTCCTCGCGATGCCGCCGCGCTGCCAAGCACACAAGCAGCTGGTGGAGGCGCGTCTATGCACGCAACATATGAAGAGGAGGATGAGCGCGTGCTCCAGCACGCCGGCGAGGAGGAACTAGTGTGTCATTGTCGTCTCCGCCCGCGCGGAGGAGGCGCGCATGGTGGCTGTCGCGGCGGAAGCCGGTCGCGCCGTCGAGCCTGCAAACCGGGTGCGGACGCTGAGTCTACCTTCAAGATCTTGAATGCCACGTGCATCCTGCAATCTGAAGGAGCAAGTTGGGCCAGTCGACTCATGTGAGCCGTTTGATGCAACATGTATGGCTAGAAGGGCGTCTTCCACCTCTTCTGCCGTCTTCTTCCTTCGCTCCGTCGAACTTCTTTGACAAATCGACTGACCCAAATTATACTACTAGTACGAACGTATTAAGTATAGTAGGAACACGAAGATACGAGCAGTAGTACCAACTGCAAGAAGAACAGTAGTAAGACATAGTACTAGTACTACTGTACGTACTAAAGAGTTCAAATAACGAGAAAGAACATAAACATAGTTCTGCTGGGGCCTCAGCACAACACACCCTTTAAAATAAACTAAGCAACTAGTCCGCTTGACACTGCAGTAGAACCAGCATGAGCGACGGCATTGCCACCTACTCGGAGTCCGAGTCCACGTCCTCGACTTCGTCCTTGTCCCTCTTCCTCTTCCTCTTTGTCGATGCTTCTTTGCTTGAACCATACACTGGGCTCTACTTCTTCATCCAACCCTTGTAGATATTTAAACAAAGGTAGGCATCCATTGCTGCGTACAGGATGTGATCTTCATCTAATGGCTTCGACTCCCATGCATGATGAAACTCGTGATGAGGTTTCTTCAGTTTAGCGTACGAAGGATCAATCAATCATGGCTGCTGCCAGGGTCAGCATTGAAGGTTGAGAGGAGGACACCAGGCTTGCCTTCTGGAGATCGAAGGGCTGGCCTACAACGAGACCTATCCGATGCAGGACATCCCTATCGTTCTTAAAGCCTATAGTAACAAATTTCACTCTTTTGTCCTTGAGGAAGTTCTTAAAATCCTGGCACTCAACGTCGGCATGGCATATGTGGTAGACCAAGCAAACTTTATGTACGCAAACCTGGATAATGGCGGGCTTCTTCCTCTCTTCGTCCTTTAGATCCTTCTCTCATCCCAGGACTGTGGTGTACTAAACATCTAGCCCATCGACCCACTCATCCGTTGAACTATTGAACATGCATAGGAAGCGAGCAAGCCATGCTTTCACCATCTCGGATCCACGTGTGTAGATGATGATGAACTGATCGCCGGTGATGGCTCTAACCTGGTACTCAGCAGCGACCATGGAGATTTGGGAGGCCATGGATTTTGGAGGAGGGTTAGGAGAAGTTGAACTGTTGTACCCCGCAAAAAAAAACTGGGAGCGAACTAATGTGAAAGGACGGGACGACTAGGAGCGAACTGTTGTAAGGTAGAAGACGGGAACGCGTAGGGCGTGCAAACGGCGTGGGGTTGATGGCTTGCCCGGTGGATAAACGGTTGCAAGCCCCCAAAGAGTTCTCGAGAACTATGCGGGACCCACTAGATGTCATGTCTACTAGACCCATATCGTAGGCCTGACGGTATAGCTTCTGCCTGTTCGCACGCAATGCCGGCGCGTGGCTGTAACTTCACTTAATTCTATCAAATGTCGCGCCTCCCACGACCTTCACCTCCCTCGCGCGGTCGCGCCCTTCAAGACTTCGACCGGCTATAAATGAGCAATTTTTTTGCCTTTTTTTAGACAAGCAATTTTTTTGCCTACTCCGCATGCATGATACTCCCTCTGGTCCTTTTTACTCCCGTCAACCATTTGCAAAGTGTTTGACCAAATTTATACTTTTTTTAACACCACCTTATATTAATTAACCAGCCACACCAGTACACTCATTCGATACAATATTCACCACACAGGGCGGTACATTATTTACAAGAATACCATCTAATCTATTGTCAAATCTATACTTAGCGATTAAGTGTGCCACCTTATTGGCCGAATGGCTAATCTTTGACAATTGAAGATTGTTGATCAACTTCGAGATGCTCAACGCTTTCATCTTCAGGTCACGCATAGCAGACCTGTCATAGTCCCCTGATGCAAGAGACGCTACCACAACAGCGCAATCAGTCTCTAAAATTACAGGATTATGAGGAGAAATACCTATGTAAAGACCGGCAATGCAAGCCCTAAGCTCCGCTTCCTCCATGCTTTGACAGGCATCAATGAAATCCCACGACCAAATTTATACTAAAAATATCAATATCTACAATACTGATTATAATGAGTATAGGAACTACGTTTTATAATGAGTGTAAAAATATTGATTTGACATTGTGAATGTTGACACATTTTTCTATAAGTCTGGTGAAAGTAGAGGTACATTGACTTTAGACAAAACTTAAATGCACAATGCAGACTTGTTCCTCCGTCCAAGTGCGTACCAGGTTAGCTATTAGAGTACCACTACCTCCCTTCTAGTTTAAAGGGCTCGATTCAAAAATTTCACCTACTCTTAGCAAGATAGTAGAGGCGGTGGAATAGTTTTTGAAGTCTGCAAAAGTACTCAACTAGTGCTGTCGTTCTTCACAAAAAAATGTGTTTACCAATGCATGCATGAACACTAGTTACTCTAACCCCCCTCTCTTCTTTAATTCTTTGCCACATCAGCATGTTTGCTATTCCCGCGTGCATGATACCAGCTAAGATACCACCATTATGGCCATCCTTAATCATCTCATGCAATAATTTAGTGCACCTTGAAATATGAACATGTGTGGGGCGTGTATGTTTTTAATGACTTGAAACTATACCTAGACCGGCATGCAAGATGACTTATTATGCATCGTTCCCCATACCTGCAAGAAGCCCATTCGTCTCCAAATCTTTTCCTCTCCATGTGTGGAAACAATATGCCTGCCAAACTCTCCTTCTCCCTCCAGCGGTCCCACCACTCCACCCCGTGTGAAAAAATCTACATGCATGACTCTCCTCCCCCCACGCTCGTCCAATCCGTTGTGACCAGCAATATTTCCACCCCTTCGCCCCCCCGTAATTTACTCCAACAAATATGCCCACGTAGTTGTTACTTTACTGCAGGTGCATTGGGTCACTGACATATAGGCCCAACAGGGGTCTGGCCCACATGTCAGTGACACAACAAGACCTGCGGTTAAGTCAGTGCAGCTCAGTCCATATCTTACATAGGTGTGCCATTGCTCGCTATAAATACTACGCCTCCCACGACATCGCTATCTCCTCCCCCTCACGTTCACGTTCATCGCTATCTCCTCCCCCTCCCTCTCATGTGGACCACCATGGCATCGCCCCTCCCAAGCCCTAGGAGCCCCTCGCTGCACCGCGCGGACGGTGATGCGTCGCCGTTCCGTTCCTCCCCGCCACTAGTTGAGGTGGACGCGTCGGCGTTCCGCTCCTCGCCGCGACGTGACGTGTCGCCGTTCCGTTCCTCGCCGCCACTAGTCGAGGAGGACGCGTCGGCATTCCGCACCTTGCCGTGACACGTCGAGGTGGACGCGTCGGCGTTTGTCGGCGTTCCCAATCTCGCCAGCACGCGCGCTGGAGGACACGTCGGCTCCCCGCTACGAGGAGAACGCCGCGCCGCCCGCCGAGCCCCCCAGCCTTGAGGAGCTTTGGAAAGAAATGGATGTCGCCTTGTGGGAGGCTTTGCCTCCCGCAGAGCGCGCCAAAATAGAGGCGGAGAAGAAGGTCGAGGAAGATAAGCGCACCGTGGAACAAGCTGCCTGGGAGGCCTATGTAGCATCCGAGAGAGTCAGGTGATTGGCTCTTTGGCAGAAGGCTCATGCAAGGGCCGTGAGGGTGGAGGAGGACGCCCGTGCCGACGCCCTGAGTGCAGTCGGGCCGAAGCGCCTCATCTACGCTTGGCGGTACATGGACCGGGTGCACGCTTCCAGCGAGGAGGAGTACCTGTTGGCGCCGGATCACCATACCAGTGAGATCGCGCTCGCCCGCCAACAAGCCGCCAATCAGCACCTTGCGAGTTGCGAGGCTGAGGAAGAGGCGTTGTGTCGGCACGCTGGGAAACGACCGCGCACCAGGGCACTCGTGGCGCACCGCAAGTGCTCCTGCGAGCGCCGTGGCTTTTAGGAGGAGTATAATTTTTGTTCCGTAAGGCGATCTCATTAGTTTTCGGACGCAAATGATAAATCCCGAACGTTCAGGAATTTTTAGCGTCCTTAATTAAGTATGTAAAAGGGAAAGTTTGGGAACCTTGTCTATTCGTACGCATTTTGCAAGTACGTGCATATAGCACAAACTTTTACTATATACATCACACTACACGTCTCTCTCGATATGTGCTTGCAGACTGTGCTACTCCCTCCGTCCAGGTCAATAAGTCATCTTTGGTTGTGCACCGTGACCAAGAAGGAGGGAAGACTTATACACCTAGACGGAGGGAGTACTACTATTACTTATGTACGTGCAAATGCATGTTTGAACATTACAATGCGGTTTTTGTAAAAGTAGAAAAACAGCACTAGTCAAGCTTGTGAAACGATTCAATGCAAAACAAATGCAAAAATGCTCGTTTGATTGTTTACTTTTAGCTTCCTTCTCTGTGGTTATTTCTCTATCGTACTTTGTACGGAGTATCTCACTGGTTGGAAAGGCGTGCAAATTCCCAAACCGCTTCCTACACCCTGTATCGAATTTTTTGCCTAACAAGTTGTGTCGTGCAATTGGAATTCCAACTCGAGTACTACTACTAGTACGAGTACCAGGGGCCAGTTCTTTTAGGCTTCTAGATTAGTAATCCCATAACTACTACCTCTGTCCTGGTTTATTGGTCCCCATTGTAATCTGTGTCAAATTTTGATCATAAATTTAACTAATGAAATGTTAGTGCATGTCACATGCACTACTCCATCCGTCTAGGTGAGTAAGTCATCTTAGGCTGTGCACCGTGACCAACGAGGAGGAGAAAACGAGAAACGTTAATGTTTATTTGCTAATTAATAGTATTGCATGTAATGAACTAACCACTTCATGTCGTGTTTGATATCTCAAGTCATTAAGAGCATGCACACTCTTTATTTCTTATTGGTTGATATGTCAAGAAACAAGAAACGAGGTAGAAGTTAATGCACCTTGCCTAAGTGTTTTGGGATTATTTGGTTTTTGTAAGATGACTTACACACCTAGACGGAGGAATTACAATGGTGAGGAATAAACCAGTTAAATCTTTGGTTGAAATTTAGCACAAATTACAATGGTGAGGAATAAACCAGGACGGAGTAGTAGTTCAGAAGCCCAAATAAATGAGTAGTACTCTCCACTGTGACTAGTCTTGTGGGAAAAGCTGGGGAAGGCGCCAAAAGAATTGGCCCTAGGAGTAATAGCTAGGGATCGAGTGTGCGAGATGAACCGGAGAAAGTAAATGCAGAGAGATGAAATGCAAAAAAGACAGAGGGATGTGATGGTTGCTTGTCCGTTTATTTTACCAGGCCACTTATTACTGGGAGTGGTTGGGTTTTGTAATAGGATGGCTTTACTGCCACGCCACGAGCGGGGTGAGAGGTGAGACTCCCGCGCAGCGCCGCCCTCTACACTTGTACTACATCGGTTGTGGTTTATTAGTCCCCCATTGAACTTGACTGAAGATTTAACTGACAAAATGTTAGTGCATGTCAACAAAAACTATATCGTTGGATTCGTATTTGAACATAGTTTTGAATGATATAATTTTAGGTGACATGCATCAGCATTTATCGTACTATATATAATGTTAGTTAAATTTTTGGTCGTACTAATCTATAGTAGTAAGGTGCCCGTGCATTGCACCAAAGAGTGAAATGCATTGATCGGGGAGTTGTTTATTTTGACAAAGGATGTGGGGGTCATCTCATGTGTAACGGGTATCGATAGGTTTCTTCGGATATTATTTCATCTCTAGAGCTCACAAACATCCGGGTGAAATAGATAAAAAGGTATCTTTTGCAAACAAAAGCGTTCAACTGTTCAACCTGCATCCAAAACTTGTGAAGAAATAACACTTATTGTGCTTTGCAAGAAATGATCTTTAAGAATTAGTTTTTGAGTATCGATTGTTATACATGTTGGCTACAGATGACATGGCACTTTCTTATAGTCAACAGTTGGCTATACTATTAAGTAATATTAACCATGCCCTTATAAACCTAGACAGAGGGATTAAATCAGGATGACTTGCAAGCGGGCAGAGGAGATGTAAGAAATGGTTCATCATAAGTCTTTCACCAGTACTGTAGTAAAAATTCATACATGGAAGATTCTAGACTAAACCATAAATGGATACACTTTTATTCATGCGCGATACTCCAATAGAGCAAGATCCTGCATGGAAGTCTCCACATGCTTAGACAGCGGATTACATTGAGCAATTTCGAACAGGAAGGACAGAAACACATACGGTGCAACGGGAGCAGCACCGTTGGCGTTGAGGTTGTCGCCCATGTCCAAACACCATGTAGACACGGTCTTTGAGCACGGTTCATAGTCGTTCCACGCTCGGGCATTGAAGTTTGTAACTATTTTAGATTAGAATATACTACTCCTCCGGTGCTAGTAGTAGAGCAGAGTCCTACTCTACTACTCTACTCAAGCAAGTTAGGGCATAGCACTAGGGAGTACCAGTACTGTGATCACTCAAGCAAGTTGTCTGGCATCGACATGACCCTACGCTGCTGGTATGTGTCTCGTAAGTCAAGCGGTGTGCTATAGTCATCATCACCTATCCACTTCCCGCAGCACATATTCACTTCTCCATCTTTGTCCGCACATAATCTTGTCCAATCTTCCATCCCCGCTTAGGCACCTCCCCCCCTTGTCCGAAACCCAAGCACTAACAATGGCAGAACCGAGAAGCATCCGCCAAAAGAGTGGCTAGAATTTACTCCCCACAGAGGTAATCAAGCTCATTGTTTCGCGTGTGGACAATCTCAGTACCATGCCGCTCGCCGCGTGCTCGTCGGGGCTGTACCGTTTACTCAAAGCCCTCAGGCCGGAGCTTTTTAAGCCATCTCCTTGCTTGCTGATGCCGCCTGATCTTCAAAAACGGCGTGTCACGCAGCATAACGATCGTAGGGTGGCAAGCATCAAGCCCCTTGACTGCGATCCGATCCCCGTCAGCCTCAACTACATTAACGGTATGTACTGGGTCCGCATGAACACGTCTTGGATGGTTCTCGTCGACGGTCGCGACAGCTGGATGCTCGTGGAGGTCTACACCCGGCGATTGATCCCCCTTCCTTTGATTAACACCGCACTGCTTTGGCACTGCGGCCCAGAATACTCGGAATCTTAGAGTAGCCAACATGATACCAAGTTTGATTTGCTCAAGGTTGTAATCTGCCAAGTGCCCACAAGATCTGTGAATTATAAAGACTTCAGGCTAATTGCGTTCTTCAACCGCGGTCTCGCCTATCTGACAGGTCACTGCGGTAAGTGGATAAATCTGCATGTCCATCGCAGGATCATACATCCTCCATGGTTCTCTGATGCCATTGAACACAAGGGCTTCATTTACGCTGTCAACTCCTTCTATGGCTAGACGTATTGCTGGCCTACTCTAATCATCGCTACAAATGGCTGTTACAACAGTATGTTACTTTCCTATGATATCATGATGGCTTGCTTATATTACTGTCAACATTTGCTGAAAAAATATTCATGCTCATAACATGCTATTCTTAAGATTGACTAAATCAAGAGCCCTTTTTTATTTGACTCCAACTTGATATGATGTTGTAGGCCGCTTGGTGTCCCTACCCTTCCTAATTACAGAACCATTCAAAGAAAAGCAGCACGGCAGTTGTAGGTGGTTCCTGGCACGATCAGACGATGGCGAAAGATTGATGATCGTTCGCACGTACCGGACACGTTGTTTTGCAGAATACAATCACAGTCACTGCAAGGTCTTTGAGCAGGATCCCAGCTTCTCTGGGCCTTTAGGAATTTTTGACTGGAGGCTGGTAAGTAGCCTTGGTACATGCTCTCTGTTTGTCGGACTGAATTATCCAATTAAGCAGGAGATAACCAACGACAAGGATCATGACGGTAGAGCGGTTTCGTTCATCAGGCAAAACTATGTGTACACAACGTACCATGCGTCTCTGCATGCACCATACCCTGATATGTGCCGCCACGCTCTGCAGCCCAAAGTAGGAGAGAGGGTCGCAAGTATCAGACTTCGACCTGCTGGCTAGAGTTTCCCCCGTTAGGCACCCATCTCGTTCAAGCCGCCAGCCAATCTCCACAGCTTAATAAATAGTAACGTCTAACTGAGCCAGTTAGTTAGATGCATACACTTGGTGTAGTAGGATCTTTATTTAGTTTGATGCATACACTTGTTCTTTTTTGGTAGCCCTTTTGTAATGATGGCTGATGTTTGGTTTGGAAGAGAGAGCTGCGTCTTCACTCTTCTGGCCTGCTTACTGCTTCTATTGCACCCCCAGCCCTGGTTGCTGCTGCTGTTTTCAATGTACAATCAGTAGTATATTTCGTCTGTTGGTTGAATAAATGTGTTGTTAGAACGACAAACACAATGTTTTGGAAGTCGTTTCACTGTTCGATCCTTTAGTGCCCTGTACCGTACGTAGCGCATACTATTTTTCGTACGGAACACATTTTCCACTTGTTGATAACATGCAGCCAACTGATGAAGGCCCAATAGAGAAGCCCATAATTAACTGGAAGGGAGGCTCTCACATGAATCCGGCCCAGGTACATGCTCATGGTCCCCTAAACATAAATAAGTAAATAAATAAATAAATATAGCTAAATGCTCATGCACCAGTTCTTTGGGAAAATAGGTAGCCCAGTATTTATTTTTGAAGAATACCCAAGCTAGGCCTATTTGTTTTCTCCGAATTACTGGGCTGCAAATCTTTCAAGACGAGGAGGGATGCATTCCGGCTTGGCTTAAGAGTATGGTCAATGTCTGTTAAAAGTAATATCAAAAGGGGTTGAAAATTCCAAAAAAATATAGCAAATGGGATATAAGTTTCTTTTTTTGTTTTTGTTCTTCACTAATATCTTATACGTATTTCATTGGATTTAACATGACATAGTACTAATTTATTTTTAAATTTGTTTTAGTATGGCTATTAATTTTTGGATTAAGAATATTTCGTTCCCCAGCAAAAATTTGTGAATTTTCAAAATTTCCCACATATTTAGTTAATTTTTTGACCCTGGTACTGACCAGAAAATGGCCAGCAATTCTAAAAATGGAAAACGGGCTGCAATAAATTCCATATGGATTAGAAAATGAGTAAAAATTATAAAAATAATAGCAAATGGGCTGTACACGCCACAAATTTCGAGGCTAACTTGTTTACGCAAGGCTTTGTCAGTGAACACACGATTCGAGCAGCAGTGACTATTGGATGTCCATCCAACGACCGACGTGCTTCTTCAATCTCTGATCTTCCTGCTCCAGCCGCCTAAACTAGCGCCGGCGGGACTGCCTGCTCCCTCCTCTCGTGGCCCGCTGTGATGCTGCGCAGGCTTCCCCAGCCCACCCTACTCCCTCCACTGGCCTGGCCGCACGCAATCAACTGCCTCCTTATTACGTGAAAAAATGATTCCTCCCACTGACATCTGGGGCACACCGGTTGGGAGGCTGACCCATGGGCCTACTAAGTTGACGTGTATGCAGGGCTTGTCAACTTAGTCAACAAACGATTCTAGCAGCAGTAACCATTGGATTTGAATCGAACGGTACTGCTGCTTCTTCAATCGCTGCTCTTCTTGCACCAGCCGCCCAAACCAGCGCCGGGGAGACCGCCTGCTCCTGCCTCCAGTGGCCGGCTGTCCTGCCGTTGAGGCCTCATCGCCCCCTACTACTCCCACCGCTAGCCAGGCCCTGCGGCAACGGCAGCCTCACACCGCAGCCGAACCAGTGAACCCTCGTACTCCTCTTCGCGTGGGCATCCACTGCCGCGTCTTCCCCAGCTCCGCGTCGTCCCCTTCCTAGGCCTCGCCATCGTCCACCTCCTTGGTGCTCTCGACGCGGCGTGGTCAACGTGGTCAACGACATTCCATTGGAAGAGTACTGTACGTGGAGAGGCTGACAGCTGGGTCCACGGCCACAAACCAGTTTTTTTTTGGGATTTGCCTAGTAAGTCGCTTTGTCAGTCCTGTTGGGCTGCAAATCTTTCAAGACGAGGAGAGCTTTTAGTCGGCTGGCCGAGAAAATGGCCCATCTGTAATGAGAAATGGGTTGTACATTTTTAAAACACATCAAACTAGCAATTAGTTTCAAATATCTTTTTTTCATTTCGAGATTTTAAATTACATTAATTTTTATGCGTGGAGAATTTGTTGGATTTTATATTGATATAATTTTTTTTTAAATCAGTTTGAATGTGAGTCAAAATTTCAGGATTAAAAACAGTTCGGACCGCATCGAAATATGCAAAATTTCGTATAATTTTTTAACCGTGGCCACAATATGGGCTGTAATGCTAACAAAAAGAATATGGTCTAGAAAGAAACCTTAATAATTAGCAAATGGGTTGTAAATTATTAGAAATAATGGCAGGTGGGCTGTATGTTGTTTTCCATAGATTTGAGGCTTTCCTAAAAAAAGGTTGACGCACAAGCAGTGACTGTTGGATGGCCATCCAACGACCGTCGTGCTTCTTCAATCTCTGCTCTTCCTGCTCCAGCCGCTCAAACAAGCGTCGGCGGGACTGCTTGCTCCCTCCTCCCCACGGCCGACTCTGCTGCCGCGCAGGCCTCACCACCCCACCGTACTCCCATCACTGGCCTAGCCATCCCTCTACTCACCCACACCTGCTGTTATTCTCCGGCGACGGCAGACGAACCAGTAAACCCTCGTACAGTTGTACTCCCCTCTGCGTGGGAAACAACTGCCGAGTCTTCCCTGCCTCCGTGTCATTCCCTTCCTAGGCCTCGTCGTCATCCACCGCCCTGGTGCTCTCGGCGTGGCCTGGTCAACGTGGTCAACGACCGACATGCATCTAAAGTGGACTGTACGTGGAGAGCCCGACAGCTGGGTCCACGGTCGCACGCAAGGAAATGCCTCCTTATTACGCGCAAAATAATGATTCCTCCACCAGACATCAGGGACCCACCGAAAGGGTCTCTGTATTTCGCGAAAAAAACATTACCGCCGCTGATAGCTCGGACCCACCAGCTATATCTTCGCACGCAAGGAAGTGCCTCCTTATTACGCAAAAAAAGAATACTCCCCCTGTTAGCTGGGACCCAGTATAGTGGCAGACTGACTTGTGGGCCTACAAAGTTGATGGGGATGGAGGGCTTTGTCAACTTAGTCAATATGAATGATTCTAGCTACAGTGATCGTATGATGTCCATCCAACGGCCGTAGTGCTTTTTCAACCTCTGGTCTTCTTGCTCCAGCCGCCCAAACCAGCGCCGGTCGTGCCTCGTGCTCCTGCCTCCCGTGGCTGGCTGCGATGCGGCGTCGGCCTCACCGCCCCCTACTACTCCCACCATTGGCCAGGCCATCCCTCTACTCACCCACACCCCCTGTTATTCTGCGGTGACGACAGCCTCACACGGCGGCGAACCAGTGAACCCTCGTACTCCTCTACGCGTGGGCATCCACTGCCACGTCTTCCCCGGCTCCGCGTCGTCCCCTTCCTAGGCCTCGCCGTCGTCCACCGCCCTGGTGCTCTCGGCGCGGCGTGGTCAACGTGGTCAAGGAACGGCTTCCATCGGACGTGGACTGTACGTGGAGATGCTGACAGATGGGTCCACGGCCGCAGCAAGGAAGTGCCTCCTTATTACGTGCAAAATAATTATTCCTCCACCTGACAGCGGGGACCCAATGGATGGGCCATTTCGTGAAAAAAACGTTTCCCCCTGACTGCTGGGACCCACCAGCTACATCTTCGCATGCAAGGAAGTGCCTGACAGTCGGGACCCACCTGGTCGAAGCGTACGTAGCGTTGTCATTATGGTCGCGAATGTGTACGTACATATATACTGGTGGATGTAGAGGCGTGCACGTGTCGTAGTAGAGGCGCGTATGTGTCGTAGTAGAGGCGCGCACGTAGCATGTACTTGTACGTACAACGGCCAGGGTGCAAGAAAGAAAATACGGCCACGTATGTGTACATACGGGCGGGGTCTCGAACGCCTACTCACGCATACGTATGGCCAGGGCTCGTGAACATGCCTGGGTCGGAACGGAGAAACCATGTCAAGACCCCGATTCCAAGTCACATCGATCTAGTCGGTAACACCTCATATCACATTGTGGCCTCACACACGGTATCCCCATGGGTGTCGCCTTACCGTGGCCCGGGACTGTTTGCGCCTTTTGGCTCACGTATATGATAGTGTCGCTAGCATCCATATGACAGAGAACCGGGCCGACATGGCTAGTCGTGAACCCAAAGCGGCACAGACCTATCGGAACAGGCATACATGAATCACATCGAGCATGTCGGTCATCAGCGTGTGAATTCAGGCTGTGGCACTGGGCTAACAGGACTCCGGGGAACCCGGGCTGTAGCAGGCTAGGCAGGACTCCGGAAGTCACCGCGTGACATTTCCCCGAAGGGACAGACATAGGAACAAAGTGAAACACATGCCGGCCAGTCAAGTGTCCTGAGTAGTAGTGCTGGGCTAGCAGGACTCTGGTGAACCGGGCTATAGCGGACTACTATGGCTCGAGGAGCACTAGACTACATTTCCCCATAAGAAAGGCTGCCAAGGATAAACAACTAGATTGTCGGATCCCACACATACTAAGCATTTCAATCATACACACAATATGCTCGATATGTGCAAATACAACATGGCATCAGAACAAAACTCTACAACTCAAGTACTTTATTTAAAGGCTACAAAGAGCCATACATAACAAGTTCATACAGGTAGGGGTCACATGACCCAACACTCAAGTCATACAAGCATACAAGCACATGCGGAAGCAAATAGTCTGAGTACAGATGCTAGAAAGAAAGAAGGCTTCTCGAAGCCTGTCTATCTACATAGGGCCCTCCATGGCCAGGATCACCACCTGGGTGGCAAGTCACTCATCAATGTTGAGATCTACATAAAACCCATCGGAGGGGGCGGTGTTGTCGTCTGAAAACAGTAAATAAGCAAACATGAGTACAAAGGTACTCAGCAAGTCTTACATCAGAACCTACTATACATGCTTATTCTCAAGAAGGTGGTGGAGTTATTGCAGCAAGCCAGCTTTGACTCTTGGATAAGCTATCCTACGGGACACCACTAGTAAAATAGTTTTTCGCACATGAGTCCACTAATCACCAACACAATACTCCACCGGGGATCCTCCCTCGTCATCCTACGAGAGGGCCATCCTCGGTACTCACACTTATCTTGAGTCTTTTAGTAGTATCCATTAACTTGTGTATGAACTGTATAGGCAACCAAGTAGTCCTTTACCGCGGACGCGGCTATTCGAATAGATGATGTTAACCCTGCAGGGGTGTACTTCTTCATACACGCTTTCACCACTTACTGCCGTTTACACGACATGTACTCGACAACCTTCAAGCAGAAGCCCAACGAGGGTGTCGGCCACGGCCTACCTAAACACTCAAGTCTCTAGTCTAGGTTTAAATGCCTATCCAGGTTCCATCCGCAGGGAGTCCGACCGAGGTTTCCACATACGACCACGAACGATGTGAACAGGGTCCCGAGACGCCAAACGGGCGCCCGGCATACCCGGCCACGGTGTATCTACCGCAACATAGCCCACCCCTAGGGTCAGCGCTACGCACGGTCGCCAACACATAACCTACAAACACCAGAAACTATTTGCAACTCCTGGACAGAGTACTAGTGTGATTAAGAAGCCGAGAGGGTCCATTGGTTTCGGGCCCAATGTATGGTAGTAACTGAATCTTAAATCAGACATACAGATCTCAGTTCTTAGGGACGGCCTCAATGAAACAACCCACCATGTACTCCTACATGGCCTCTCATCGATACCTTTACCAAAACATGTTCAACACATCCCTCACATTACCGACATAATCATTTCACTCTAGCCCATCACCCAGATGAACCAGACCTGACACAACTCTAAGCATAGCAGGCATAGCAAGGTAGGAAACACAAACATGGCTCAATCAACTCCTACACATGCTAGTGGGTTTCATCTAGTTACTGTGGCAATGAAAGGTCATGCAGAGGATAAGGGTTCAACTACCGTACCACACAGCAGTTTGAAACATTGTTGTCTTAATGCAGTAAATGAGAGCAGAGGCGAGAACATGGGATTGTATCGATATGATCAATGGGGCTGCTTGCTTGATGTAGTGGTAGTAGGGTATTGCCCTTCAGACGGATATTCGGGGTTATCCTCGAAGGAAGAACCTACCATGAAAGACACACCGAACATAATCAACACATGACAATATGCAACAATATGATGCATGCTATGACATGGCAAAAATGAATGTGTCTTGGCCTAATGCAAGCTAAAACAGAAAGGAATGAACCCATTTGAATCAAAGATTCAAATGTTAGTTCATTTAACATAGCCATATTAGTGCATTATCTTATTTTGCTTAAACAACAAGGTTAACTTGTTTTGTCATGCATGAAACCATTACCAATGGATAGATTGAATTTTTCTGATCAAAATTCATATATAAATCTTTTCATTTTGAGTTATAGATTAATTTCTATGATTTTTTTAAAGTTTGCAACAATTTCTGGAATTCTCTATATAAAAATAAATCCAGAAATTTGAATTAATGCGTCAGCACTGCGTCACTATGACGTCAGCGGGTCCAAAGGCGCCAGCCCAGGTCAAACCTGACTGGTGGGCCCCTTCTGTCAGTCTTCATAACTAACAGAGTAGTTAGTGTTTAGTTAGCACTAAACTGGGTTAGTTAGGCCCTGGGCCCACATGTCAGTGAGGAGAGGGTTAGTTAACGATGTCATTAACCTCTAACAGAGTGATTAGCTCTAATTAAAACTAATCAATTTAGTTAGGAGCCGGCCCCACCTATCAGTGACTCAGGCGGGGTCAAACAGGGGTCAAACCCCTGGTCAGCGGGGGTTAATCCCGCCGGCGTTGAGTCGCCGGCGAGGCCGAGACGCTGAGAGCTTCGAAATTGCCACAGGCGACCCAAATCGACCGGGGTTTTGGTCCTACGTGTAGCTGGGGCTCGCGCGCATCTAGTGGGGCAGTGGAGAGCTGGGTGAGCGAGCTCGCCGGACGGAATCGAGCTCGTGGGCGGCCCGGAGCTCGGCGTTTGGTGGTTTTGCTTGCTGCAGCGAGTTAGCCGGGAAACGGACGCACTAGCGAGCGCTACGAAGTGCGGTGAGTGCGTTAAGCACCCGCTTGACAAATAATGGCCACCGGAGTGACGCCAGCGTCGAGCTCGCGCGCGGCGTGCTACGGTGAAGAAAAAAGGGGGCGGGGCTTCTACGGCGGAGCAAACGAAGCAGAGGAGAGGGGGGATCGGTAGAGGAGCTAACGGTGGTTGCAGAACGCGTCTCGGCGGGCTCGAGGGAGGTCGAACGTCGTCGGGGCGTTGCCGGCGATCTCGGCGGACCGAGGAAGAAGAAGGCGTCGGGGAGGCGCTTGGAGGCGTCCGGCGTCGCGTGAGTCGACGAGGAGGCGTAGAAGATGGAGGCGGAGCTCACGAGCACGTCAGGGAGGCGAGGGGGTGGCTCTGGTGACAACTACGGCGAACGGCGGTGAGGATCATGCTCGGCCATCGCGGGAGAGGGTGAGGGAGACGAGGGGGAGAGTGAGGGAGGGAGAGGGGAACGTGGGGGTCGGGGTGGCACCCCTAGACGCCTCTAGGGCGTCGGCAGAAGCAGGAGGTGGCCGGCATGTGGCCGCGGGCGCCGGCCACGCGCTCCTCGTCCTCCTGGCGGGAGGAGGAGGACGACTGGCAAGGCCAGTCGGCTGGGCCGAGCCAGGTGGGCTGGGCCAGCACAGGTGAGGCCCAGGTGGGTTTCCCTCTCTCTCTTTTTCTTATTTGTTTCTTGTTTTCTATTTTTTCTGTAGGTTTGTGGCTTTATTAAAAATAGTTGGCACTTCTAAAAATCCTGAAAATAATCAGAGGCTCTGTTTAGAATATTTCCAACAGCCCACACTTATCTTCAGAATTATTTGAGCATTTAAAATATTTACTAGCATTCAAATGCCCAAATGGAAATTACATATGATTTAATTCAATGACCTTCTGTTGACCTAGAAAATTGTGCGCCAATTTTGCCAGAGGTTCTAACCCAAGACAAAGAGAGTGAACGTTTTGGAAGGGCATTTCAGGTTCATTGAAAATATTTTTAGTAAACCTTAGTTGATTCCAGAGGGGGTGCTGGGGGTTCTGTCTTCCCCAATTCAAGTTTCTGATGAAAGGTAGACATGATGAAACACTCTAATGCATGACTAGCTAGGATGTGACAACTCAACCCCACTCAAACGAATCTCGTCCCGAGATTTAGAATCCACCGGGAAGAAGGTGGAGTACTCGAGTCGAAGACGATCCTACCTTTCCAAAGTAGCTTCTTGCTCGGAATGGTGTGACCATTGAACCTTGAGAAACTTGATATTATGGCGTCGAGTGGTACAATCGGCTTGATCAAGGATACGAACGGGATATTCCCGATATGAGAGGTTATCTTGTAGATCAAGCGTTTCGTGGTCCACTCCACGGATAGGATCCGCGAAGCAACGCCAGAGTTGAGAAACGTGGAAGACATCGTGAACTCTGGAAATATGCGAAGGTAGTTCCAATTGGTAGGCAACTTCTCCTCGTTTGGCAAGAATGCGAAAGGGTCCAATGTAATGAGGAGCCAACTTGCCCTTGATACCAAATCGATGGGTTCCCTTTAAAGGTGTAACCCGAAGGTAAGCCTTCTCACCAACTTCATAAGACATAGGCTTATGCTTGCGGTCATATTGACTCTTTTGGCGAGATTGGGACGTTTTCAATTTCTCACGAATAATGCGAACCTGCTCTTCTGCTTCCTGGATCATATCCGGGCCAAAGAGTTGTCTTTCCATGGTTTTTGACCAGTTAAGAGGCGTTCGACATTTTCTCCCATAGAGAACTTCGAAAGGAGCTTTGCCCAAGCTAGCTTGATAACTATTGTTATAAGAAAACTCCGCGAATGGAAGGCATTTCTCCCAACCCATTCCGAATGAGATGACAGAAGCTCGGAGCATATCTTCCAAAATTTGATTGACTCACTCTACATGACCACTTGATTGAGGATGGAAGGCGGTGCTAAAAGAGAGACGAGTTCTCATAGCATTTTGGAATCATTCCCAAAATCGAGAGGTGAAGAGACTCCCACGGTCTGAGTTAATTTCCAATGGGACACCATGAAGACACACTATTCGGGAGATGTATAAATCAGCTAGCTGGCTAGCGGTGATACACTCACAAATAGGTAGAAAATGGGCTACTTTGGAAAGACGGTCGATCATGACGAAGATGGCATTATTCCCTCTCTTGGTCCTGGGAAACCCGATAATGAAATCCATACCGATTTTATCCCATTTCCATTCAGGAATTGCCAAAGGTTGAAGGGTGCCAGCAGGCCGTTGATGCTCTACTTTAACACGACAACAAACGTCGCAATTATCAATGTATTGAGCGATTTCTCTCTTCATCCTAGTCCACCAAAACCTCTGGCGTAGGTCTTGATACATTTTAGTACTACCGGGATGAATGGTGAGAGGGGATTCATGAGGTTCCTTAAGGATCAGCCGCCTCAGGTTTCGTGCCTTGGGAACCACTAAGCGGTTTCCAAAGTATACGACACCTTGATTCGCGACTCCTTTTTTAATGTTTCTCTTAATACGGCAGATTCCCGGATCTACCTTCTGTGCCTTGATGATTTGATCCGTAAGGGTAGGTTTCGCCACCAGGGTGGATAGTAATCCTCGAGAAACAATGTGAATATTAAGCTTACGAAATTCCTCATGGGGAAGTGGTTGAATTTGTTGTAACATCAGGTTGTTACAATAGGATTTATGACTTAGTGCATCGGCCGTGACATTGGCTTTGCACGGGATGTAAGTTATTCCTAAGTCGTAATCCGAGATCAACTCGACCCAACGTCGTTGTCTGAGGTTCAAATCTGGTTGGGTGAAGATATATTTCAAACTTTGGTGATCAGTGAAGATCTCGCAACGATTACCGAGGAGGTAATGTCGCCAAGTTTTAAGTGGATGGACTACAGCTGCAAGCTCTAGATCATGTGTGGGACAATTTTCCTCATGTGGGTGTAATTGCCGTGAAGCATAGGCAATTACCTGACGATCTTGCATAAGTATGCAACCTAGTCCTTGTCGCGAGGCATCGCAATAGATAATAAAGTCCTTGGAGAAATCTGGTGATACCAGTACGGGAGCAGATGTCAGGCATCTTTTCAGTTCCTGAAAGCTGGACTCGCACTGTGGGGTCCACTCGAACTTTTTATCTTTCTTGAGGAGTTCAGTTAGAGGTTTAGCAACCTTGGAGAAATTCTCGACGAAGCGGCGGCAATAGCTCGCTAAGCCAAGGAAGCTCCGAACTTGCTTGACCTTCTCAGGTGGAGTCCAGTCAAGGACGGCTTGAACTCGCTCGGGATTGACAGCAATACCCTTACCAGAGATTACATGGCCTAGATAGGTCACTTCTGGCAACCAAAATTCACACTTGGAGAATTTGGCATAAAGGCGATGCTCTCGAAGTTTCGTCAATATACCAGCCTTAGATGTTTGGCATGTTCCTCTTCATTCTTGGAGTAGATGAGTATGTCATCGAGGTATACTACGACGAATTTATCCAAATACTCCATGAAGACCGAGTTCATTAACCGAGAGAAGGTGGCTGGGGCATTGGTTAAACCAAAGGACATAACGGTGTACTCGTATTGGCCATAATGAGTAACAAAGGCCGTTCTGGGAATGTCCCCATTTCTGATTTTGATTTGATGGTAGCCCAACCTCAAATCCATCTTGGAAAAGACTGAGGATCCAGCGAGGTGGTCATACAGATCGTTGATCCTGGGAAGCGGATACATGTTCTTGATAGTGACCAAGTTGACAGGTCGGTAATCTACAACCATCTGATACGTTCCATCCTTCTTCTTGACGAAGAGGACGGGGCAAGCCCAAGGAGAGGAACTAGGACGGATGAAACCCCTTTTCAAGGACTCATCGAGTTGGTTCTTAAGCTCGGCTAGTTCTAAGGGTGCCATCTTATAGGGTCTTCTAGAAATTGGAACGATTTCTGGAACAAGGTCTATCACAAACTCAACATCCCTGTCAGGTGGGACACCTGGCAGTTCTTCTGGAAAGACATCCGGAAAGTCCCGGACTACCAGAATATCTTCAAGGTCTAGAAGGGGGTTGGCATTTAGGGAGTAAAGCTGGCGCTTGGCCACTCGAGTTAAGACATTGACTGTCTTGCCCGATGCGTGAGTAAGTTGAACGGTTCTAGTGGCACAATCAATCTTAGCATAATGAGCTGACATCCAGTCCATACCCAAGATGATGTTTATGTCCGAGGACTTGAGAGCTATTAAAGATGCAAGGAAGACAAGTCTATCGACAAGAATTTCATTCCCATGGCTTACTCTAGAAGTTTGCCATCTAGAGCCAGGGGTTTGAATTTCCATGGTAGTGGGCATGTCACAGAATGTTGTGTTATGTAATCGAGCATAGCTCTCAGATATGAATGAATGAGATGCTCCAGTATCGAAAAGTACAGATGCCGGATGGCAATTAACATGGAGCGTACCAAGGACGACGTTAGGATCCTCATGAGCCTCCTCGACTGAGACATAGTTGACATGGCCACGTGCAGTGGTGACCGGTTGGGCATAGAATATCTTTCCCGCTGGCTTACCACGACCAACGAACTTTCCAGACTGACTGGGGTTATTGTTCTGGGGACACTCTCGACTATAGTGACCCGGCTCTGCACACTTGAAACATGTCACAACATTGGGGCGTGGAGTAGCATTAGCAGCGGGGCCACCATAGGTCTTGGGCGGTGCAAACTGTTGGTTGGGATGAGGCGCCTCAAAGGATGGCCTCGGAATGAACCTGGGTGGCAGTGCCGTGCTTGGAATCCACACCCGGCGCTTCTGAGATCCAGAGCCGGATGCAGATCCAAAATCATGAGAGTGCTTGTGTGAAGCGTCATAGTCAGACTGGCCTGTCTCAGCACTGATGGCTTTATTGACCAACTTCTGAAAGGAGGTGCACTTGTGTAGACGAAGATCGCGGCGAAGCTCAGGGTTAAGTCCCTTGCAGAACCTTGCCTGCTTCTTAGCATCGGTGGATACCTCTTCAGGAGCATATCGTGCCAGATTCCCAAATTCATGACTATATGCATCCACAGTCAGTCTTCCTTGGGTGAAATTGTAGAACTCTTCCCTCTTGCGATCGATGAGAACTTACGGGATGTGATGCTCACGGAAAGCCTCACTGAATTCAGCCCAAGTAGTGATTTGGACGACCGGGCGCATAGCTTCAAAATTTTCCCACCAAAGGCTAGTAGGGCCTTCGAGGTGGTAGGCAGCATAAGTAACCTTATCAGCTTCGGCTACATTGGCAGAACGTAGCTTGTGGGTGTAGCTGCAAAGCTAGTCATCCACGTTGAGGGGCTCGACGGAATGGTTAAACTTTGGTGGGTACAACTTGATGAAGTCATTGATTGACACCAAGTCATTTCGCTGATGGCGTGCAGTGTTCTGCTCAATCTGCTCCAGCAAGCGGTTGGTCTCACGCTTGCTTCTTTCCGCCTCCAGCATCACTTCGGCCAGAGAAGGTGGGTGAGGCAGATTTTCACCCCTAACTGCACTGGCTTCCCCCTGCTCCGGGGCAGCAGGGTTGCTGCGGGTGTTGACCATCCTAGGAGAAAACAAGACAACGGTTTAGATAAGGATGGCATAACTTAGCAAGGAAGTGCAGAATGTAATGGATAACACGGAATGCAGAGATGTTCATCCGTATGACATGGTAATATAGAACTTCCATATATATACCAACGGTCATACACACCATACATAGTTTAGTACAAGCCCAGGCTACAGTACAACTGTGATGCAAGACGTTACATCTCATCGGAGGCATTCCAAGCTCCTATACATTAATTTCTACACCTCCGGAATTGATTACACACTAAGTCATATTCCACAAGTCACGCAGGACAGTGGAGATACAACTATTACAATACTAGTGATACTACTACTAACTCAGATAGCTCCGTAGTAGTCCTCATAGAAGTCATCTCCATAGCCTGGAAGTTCAACGTTATCATCCGGGAACAGACGGTCCTGAGGAGCTTGTGGACCATAGGGGCTAGGATGAGGTCTTGGACCAACAAACGATGGCCTGCGGCGACCACGGGGTGGGGTGATGCCTCCCACATCACGCCAATCCACCACGTCTGGCAGAGCAGATCTCATAGGATACAGATCCCTCGTATCCATACATCTAGCTTGCACAGCAGGTGCAAACCGAGTCAAAGTGGCCCAATGATCAGCACGGGTGTTGAAAAGCTCCAGTCTCAAGGCCTGATTCTCTTGGTCCTTATCCTCGAGCATCTCGGCGGTGGTGCGAGTTAGTGAGTCCTCACGTGTGGAGTCAGCATAGATAGCCTGGAGATACCCTTGCCCTCCCGGGAGTGAAGCTGGCATATAACGGAAGTCGGTGTTCCGAAGCAGGCCAGTCCTGACTCGCATGATGGTCATCATGGAATAGGCAGCATCCTGAACAGCCATCTCAACAGTAACCCCGAGTCCATAGGAACAGTGGAGGGGCTCGGTAGATCCAGGATAAGAAAGAAATATCCTGACGGTGCAGAAATATTGGCTTTGATTAAATTTTCGGAATTGCTCTTCGACGGTGTATTCGGGATACCAACGGTAACCCGTCTCGATCATTACCCGGACTAACATAGCAGTATGACCGGGCACATCGAGGCACCGGGTCAGGCGAACCACTTGGTTTTGAGCACGAGTGGCCATCTGAAAGCACAACCACAATGCAAAGACATTAGAATTTCTAGGGAAAATTGGACAACATAACGGCTGTAAATGCTCAGAAAAAGATTTGAGACATCCACAACAGTTTGCAATACCACTCAACAACATCATATCAGGGTTCTGATTCAACTGGCAACATACTAAAAGTAGAAACTGAACTGAGGCTTGTAACAACAATCCTATAAGCTACTACGGATTAGTAACACGTGAACCTGATAGAAGAAGAGAGCCTAGTCCTTAACCCACGTTGAATGAGAAAAGAATGACTCAGATCAGAGGGCATAAGGTAAAGGAGTAAAAGAGCCTTACGTTCCCTCCCACAATCAATTCCCCTACATATAACTAAAGCATTTCTAGACTCGACATCGACTAGTTTGGCTCAACGAACCTACAGGCAGCCCGGCTCTGATGCCAACGCTGTCAGGACCCCGATTCCAAGTCACATCGATCTAGCCGGTAACACCTCATATCACATTACGGCCTCACGCACGGTATCCCCACGGGTGTCGCCTTACCGTGTCCCGGGACCGTTTGCACCTTTTGGCTCACGTATATGATAGTGTCGCTAGCATCCATATGATAGAGAACCTGGGCTGACATGGCTAGTCGTGAACCCAAAGCGGCACAGACCTATGGGAACAGGCATACGTGAATCACATCGAGCATGTTGGTCATCAGCGTGTGAATTCGGGCTGTAGCACTGGGCTAACAGGACTCCGGGGAACCCGAGCTGTAGCAGGCTAGGCAGGACTCCGGAAGTCACCGCGTGACATTTCCCCAAAGGGACAGACATAGGAACAAAGTGAAACACATGCCGGCCAGTCAAGTGTCCTGAGTAGTAGTGCTGGGCTAGCAGGACTCCGGTGAACCGGCCTGTAGCGGACTACTATGGCTCGAGGAGCACTAGACTACATTTCCCCATAAGAAAGGCTGCCAAGGATAAACAACTAGATTGTCGGATCCCACACATACTAAGCATTTCAATCATACACACAATATGCTCGATATGTGCAAATACAACATGGCATCACAACAAAACTCTACAACTCAAGTACTTTATTTAAAGGCTCCAGAGAGCCATACATAACAAGTTCATACAGGTAGGGGTCACATGACCCGACACTCAAGTCATACAAGCATACAAGCGCATGCGGAAGCAAATAGTCTGAGTACAGACGCTAGAAAGAAAGAAGGCTTCTCGAAACCTGTCTATCTACATAGGGCCCTCCATGGCCAGGATCACCACCTGGGTGGCAAGTCACTCATCGACGTTGAGATCTACATAAAACCCATCGGAGGGGGCGGTGTTGTCGTCTGAAAACAGTAAATAAGCAAACATGAGTACAAAGGTACTCAGCAAGTCTTACATCAGAACCTACTATACATGCTTATTCTCAAGAAGGTGGTGGAGTTATTGCAGCAAGCCAGCTTTGACTCTTGGCTAAGCTATCCTACGGGACACCACTAGTAAAATAGTTTTTCGCACACGAGTCCACTAATCACCAACACAATACTCCACCGGGGATCCTCCCTCGTCATCCTACGAGAGGGCCATCCTCCATACTCACACTTATCTTGAGTCTTTTAGTAGTATCCATTAACTTGTGTATGAACTGTATAGGCAACCAAGTAGTCCTTTATCGCGGATGCGGCTATTCGAATAGATTATTTTAACCCTGCAGGGTTGTACTTCTTCATACACGCTTTGACCACTTACCGCCGTTTACACGACATGTACTCGGCAACCTTCAAGTAGAAGCCCAATGAGGATGTCGGCCATGGCCTACCTAAACACTCAAGTCTCTAGTCCAGGTTTATCGCCTATCAAGGTTCCATCCGCAGGGAGTCCGGCAGAGGTTTCCACATACGGCCCTGAACGATGTGAACAGGGTCCCGAGACGGCAAACGGGCGCCCGACATACCCGGCAACGGTGTATCTACCGCAACATAGCCCACCCCTAGGGTCAGCGCTACGCACGGCCGCCAACACATAACCTACAAACACCAGAAACTATTTGCAACTCCTGGACAGAGTACTAGGGTGATTAAGAAGCCGAGAGGGTCCATTGGTTTCGGGCCCAATGTATGGTAGAACTGAATCTTAAATCACACATACAGATCTCAGTTCTTAGGGACGGCCTCAATGAAACAACCCACCATGTACTCCTACCTGGCCTCTCATCGATACCTTTACCAACACATGTTCAACACATCCCTCACATTACCGACATAATCATTTCACTCTAGCCCATCACCCAGATGAACCAGACCTGACACAACTCTAAGCATAGCAGGCATAGCAAGGTGGGAAACACAAACATGGCTCAATCAACTCCTACACATGCTAGTGGGTTTCATCTAGTTACTAGGGCAATGACAGGTCATGCAGAGGATAAGGGTTCAACTACCGTAGCACACAGCAGTTTGAAACGTTGTTGTTTTAATGCAGTAAATGAGAGCAGAGGCGAGAACATGGGATTGTATCGATATGATCAATGGGGCTGCTTGCCTGATGTAGTGGTAGTAGGGTACTGCCCTTCAGACGGATATTCGGGGTTATCCTCGAAGGCAGAACCTACCACGAAAGACACACCGAACATAATCAACACATGACAATATGCAACAATATGATGCATGCTATGACATGGCAAAAATGAATGTGTCTTGGCCTAATGCAAGCTAAAACAGAAAGGAATGAACCCATTTGAATCAAAGATTCAAATGTTAGTTCATTTAACATAGCCATATTAGTGCATTATCTTATTTTGCTTAAATAGCAAGGTTAACTTGTTTTGTCATGCATGAAACCATTACCAATGGATAGATTGAATTTTTCTGATCAAAATTCATATATAAATCTTTTCATTTGGAGTTACAGATTAATTTCTATGATTTTTTTTAAAGTTTGCAACAATTTCTGGAATTCTCTATATAAAAATAAATCCAGAAATTAGTTATTACGTCAACAGTGCGTCAGGGTGACGTCAGTGGTCAACGGGGACGTCCATGTCAACCTGACCAGTGGGTCCCGCGTGTCAGCAGTTATTTAAACTAACTAAATTTAGTTAAAACTAATCTGGGTTAATTAGCAGAGGGGGGCCCACTTGTCATAGACTTAAGGGAGTCAACCTGGGCCCACCCAGTCAAGGTCAACGGTTCAAACCCGCCGGCGTTAAGCCGCCGGCGAGGACAGATGCGGCGGAGGGCGTCGGGATTCCTCCTCCGGTGACCAAATGGTCGGCGGAGGGCATCTACGTGCTGCTGGTGAACTCGCGCGCCGAGTGGAGCAAGCGGTGTGTGCGGGGGTGGCCGGAGATGACGCCGGCGTCGAGCCAGGCGGTGGCCGGAGTTCGGGCGTGCACGGAAACGGCGTTAGGAGGCACGGCAGGGGGCGCAGAGGGGTGCTACGGCCTCCTAGGGGGTGTAGTGAGTGTGTTGGACACGGTGGTGTGGCCGGAGACACGTCGGCGATGAGCTCGGCGGTGGCGCGTGCGGTGA
>NC_053022.1:405709240-405722129 GCF_003073215.2 Triticum urartu | reverse complement strand
GTCTTGCTCTACTTCGTCAGCCGGCAGATCTTGGTTTATTAGGAAGTTGAGGATGGATTGAGCCCATGACGGAGCTGCGACTTCTTCTATTGCCAAAACGGCTACTGCGACCAGGGCGGGCGGGCTGGGCGGTGAAATGCTGGAGTCGGCCGCCGCCTGTTGTGTTGGTGTAGTCTCCGGGCCGACTACCGCAGTCCCCGAGCCGGGTGAGGCAGTCCCCGGGTCGGGCGTAACTACGGAAGTCCCCGAGCCGCCTGCTGATACCCCCTGGCCGACTATCGAAGTCCCCGGGCCACCTGCTTGGTTCTTCGAGCCAGACCCGGCCGCGTCGGGGTCAGGCGGCACGAAGATGGAATCGGACTCTGGAGACGGCTTGATAGACGGCTTGAGGAGGCGTTGTAGAGAGACGCCGGTTGGTATTGCTTGCCGGGTGGAGCCTATTCGAGCCAGAGCATCAGCTGGCTTCGTTGTCGGCTCGCGGTACGTGGAGGAACTCGCATCCTTCAAAATACCCACTGATCTGCTGAACGAGGAAGCGGTAGCTTGCCATATTTGCGTCCTTGGCATCCCAGTCGCCGGATGATTGCTGGACCACCAAGTCCGAGTCGCCATAACATAGGATCCGGCGAATGCCGAGCTCTTTGGCAAGCCGGAGCCCGTGTATGAGCGCCTCGTACTCGGCCATTGTTGGAGGCGGCAAAGTGGATTTGCAGCGTGTATCTGAGCTTGTCGCCTTTGGGAGAGGTGAGGACGATGCCGGCTCCCAAGCCGGTGCGCATCTTGGACCCATCGAAGTGCATGCGCCAATGAGTGGAGTCGGGAGCCGGCGGCAGGTACTGGGTCTCGGCCCAGTCGACGAGGAAGTCGGCCAATGCTTGGGATTTGATGGCGGTGCGAGGCTGGTAGAAGATCGCGTAAGGGGCCAGCTCGATGGCCCATTTCGCCACCCGGCCGGATGCATCCCGGCTGCCTATGATCTCGGCCAGCGGGGCGGTGCATACAACCGTGATGGGATGCTCTTGGAAGTAGGGCTTCAGCTTCTTGGCGGCGAAGTACACGCCGTAGCACATCTTCTGGTAGTGCGGGTAGTTCTGCTTCGAGGTAGACAGCACCTCGCTCAAATAGTACACCGGCCTCTGGACCGGCTGGGCTCGGCCTTCTTCTGGGCGTTGGACTACGATGACGGTGCTGACCACCCGGCTGGTTGCGGCAATGTAGAGGAGCATGGGCTCTTTCTCAGTCGGCGCCGCCAGGACAGGCGGCGTGGCCAGCATCTTCTTCAGCTCGTGAAAAGCTTGATCGGCTTGGTCATTCCACTCGAAGTGGTTGGTCTTCTTCATGAGGCGGTAGAGGGGAAGAGCTTTCTCTCCGAGCCGGCTGATGAAGCGGTTCAGGGAGGCCAAGCATCCGGTAAACTTCTGGACGTCTCGAAGTTTGGTGGGAATCGCCATTCTCTCAATGGCCTTGATCTTTACTGGGTTGCATTCGATGCCGCGTTCGGAGACCAGGAAGCCTAGGAGCTGGCCGGCTGGCACTCCGAACACGCATTTCTCGGGGTTAAGCTTGATTTGGAACCGGCGTAGGTTCTCAAATGTTTCCTTGAGGTCTTCCAGCAAGGTGCCGCGCTTCTCCGTCTTCACCACAATGTCGTCTACGTAGACGTGGGCATTTCTGCCGAGTTGCTTGAGGAGGCACTTCTGCATGCAACGCTGAAAAGTGGCACCGGCATTTCTCAAGCCGAATGTCATAGTCAGGTAGCAGAAGGCTCCGAATGGCGTGATGAAGGCGGTCTTCAGGCGGTCTGCCGGATCTAACTTTATCTGGTGATACCCTGAGTAAGCATCCAAGAAACTCAACAGCTCGCATCCGGCCGTGGAGTCTATCACTTGGTCAATCCTTGGCAGGGCAAAGGGATCTTTGGGGCAGGCCTTGTTGAGGCTCGTGTAGTCTATACACATGCGCCACTTGTTGTTCTTCTTTAGCACGAGGACCGGGTTGGCGAGCCACTCTGGAAAGAAAACTTCCATAATGAAGCCGGCTGCCAGAAGCCGGGCTATCTCCTCTCCCACAATCCTGCGTTTCTCCTCCGACAGTCGGCGGAGGGGTTGTTTGACTGGCTTTGCGTCTTCTCGGACGTGTAGTTTGTGCTCGGCGAATTCCTTCGGAACACCCGGCATGTCCTTGGGGGACCATGCAAAGATGTCCCGATTCTCACGGAGGAAATGGCGAGCTCGCCTTCCTATTTGCTGTTTAGGTTTGCCCCGATGACGGCAAACCTCTCTGGGTGCTCGGGGTCAAGAGGTATCTTCTTCGTCTCCTTGGCCGGCTGGAAAGATCCTTGAGCATCATGCTCCTTGGGATCGGGGGACAAGGCCGACTGCTTGCCGGCTATGGCCACGACTCGGTCCAACATCTTCTTTTCTTCGGCAATCACAAGGGACTCGGCCAGCCGGCTGCTGGCTGCTGCGCACTCAGAGGACTTCTTGTAATCGCCGGCTACGGTGATGACGCCTTTGGTGCTTGGTATCTTCATCTTGAGGTATGCATAGTGGGGAACTGCCATGAATTTGGCCAAGGCAGGTCGGCCAAGCAATGCATGGTAAGGGCTCTCCAGGTCCACCACTTCAAACCAGATCGCTTCCCGGCGGAAATGCTCCTTGTCCCCAAAAAGTACATCAATCTTGATCTTGCCAATGGGGGCGCAGGACAGGCCGGGTACGATGCCATGGAACACTGTCCGAGTAGGCATGAGTTGCTTTGTCTTGACGTTCAGCTTCTCCAGGGTGTCGCGGTACAAGATGTTGATGCTGCTCCCGCCGTCTATCAACACACGGGAGAAGCGGGCGGCGCGTCTGTCCGTTGCAAGGGTGGCATCCAGAACCAACGCATAAGAAGCCGGGAGATGGCATCACCTCTGGGTGGTCGGCCCGGCTCCAGCTGATAGGTTTTTCTGACCAGTGCATGTGCTCGGCGGGGTTGGCAGCAACCATGCTGACTTCCTGGTTCTCGGCTGCGCCGGTCTTCGGGCTGGCCTGAGCTGATGTCTTGTTCGAGGTTCTGGCAGCACCGCTGTCCTGGTTGCTCTCGGCGTGTTTGCTCGCCGGTCTTCGGGCTGGCTTGTAAAGACGATATAGGCGGCATGCTCGTCGGGGAACTCATCATGCACGGCTCCGACTGCGGGCCGAGCGGCCGGCGGCGGCGACCGGAGGCGGCGGGCCGGCAGGCGGAGGCGGCGCGAGCCCTTCGCCTTTGGAGATTCGGGTGAGCCAATGGCACTTCCGGGTTGTGTGGTTGGACGGCTTCGCGCCGCTGTGGAACTTGCACGGGGCGTCGAGAGTTTGCTCGTAGGAGAAGGCCGGCTGCCAAGCCGGCCTGCCGCCTTGGGTTTCTTGGGCGCGGGCCGCCCTTCGGCGGCACGTCTTCAACTGTGGCCACCTGCCGACTGGCGGGAGGCGGCGCGGGGCCCTTGCGCTTGTGGTCGTTCGAGTGTGGGCGTCGGCCGGAATCCCCAGCCGGCGTCTTGGGCGCCGGGTTGAGTACTTTTCCGGACGCGTCTACCCGGAGCTCGGTCTTCATTGAGGAGTCGGCGGTGGCGTACTTGTCCGCTATGTCCAGAAGCTCGTCGAGGGTAGTCGGCTCGTCGCAGAGAAGCTTGTGCTTGAGGAGGGTGCCTTCTCGGCACCCGGCTGTGAAGTATTCTATGGCTTGCACCTCGTGCACCCCTTCGCAAGAGTTGCGGAGCTCGGCCCAACGCGTGAGGTAGTCGCGAGTGACTCGGCGGGGCCTTGTACGCACAAGGAGAGCTGTCTGGGCTTGGGAGCCCGCTTGTAGGTGCTGGTGAAGTTGCGGACGAAAGCTTCTGTGAAATCTAGCCAGCTGTTGATGCTGTGTGGTTGAGGCTGTTGAGCCAGGTCCGCGCCGTGCCTTGCAGCATGAGGGGCACGTACTTCACGGCAACGCGCGGTTGCCGTTGGCTATGCTAACCGCCGTGGAGTAGTCGATCAACCAATCTTCCGGCTTCACGGAGCCGTTGTACTTGGGCGTGTCTCTTGGGAGCGAGAACCCTTTGGGAAGGGCTCGTCGCGGATGCGGGGGCCGAAACAAGGCGGACCGACATCGTCTTCTTCTTCCAGCGCCAGGGATCGCGCCAGGCGGTCGATCCGATGGCGGGCGTCGTTCTCGCCGACTCCTTCGCGGCGACCTAGTCGGCCGCTGAGAGTCGGATGCGCACAGGCGGGGTGGGATATCTCTCTCCACGGGGCCGAGGCGGAGGCGGGTTGCCCCGCCACTCCACGGCCCGAGGGTGGCCTTCTGCGTCTCGCTCGATGGAGATCCGGGTTTGGCTTCGGCTGGCAGCCGGCTCTTGCTCGCGCCGCGCGCGGTCTCTACCCGCAGTCGGCGTCCGGGACGTCGCACCGTGATCTCGGCGCGGGGGAGGGCTTTTCGTGCGGGCTTCGGCTTTGTGCCGCTGCGCGGCTGCATCGATCAGCTGCTGGATGCGTCAGGTCATGTGGGGGAGTTCTTCGGCCCCCAGTCCATCTAGCTCGTCTACGGCCGCCTGGGCGGCGCGCAGGTTCTCGAGTGGAGTGGCGTAGACTGGGCGGTCGACTCCTAACGTGTTGGCAATGACAGCGCCGCGCTGTCTGACAACGCTGACCCGGTTGGGCCCGCCTGGGGGCGGCGTGCCAAAGGCGGCGCGGTCGGCCTCGCGTCGGTGGGCCTCAGCGAGGCGTCTCATGGAAACCAACTTCCGGCCCTCCGCGAGGAGGGCGAGGCGGCGAGCCTCCAGTGCTTCAGCGTCGGCATCGGCCGGGAGGGGGATGGACAAGTCGTGGACCGCCGCGTGCGGGGCGTCGTGGGCGCTCTCGTCAGCAGCGGCGTCGTGGCCGATGACCATCACCTCGGTGGTGACAGCGTCGCAGCCATCGGCTCGGGGAAGCGGGTCGTTGTAGATCGTGACGTTGGTGGGGAAGGTGTCGAATGAGGCCGTGTCGGAGTCGACAGGCATCGGATCGGTGGAGCCAACCGACTCCAAGTCCACAGCAGGCTCGCCGGAGACATGGAGCCGGCCGAGGAGGTTGACGAGGTGGTCGGTGCCCGCGTCGGAGGCGAGCTCGTCGGAGATGAGGGTCTTGTCGAGGAGATCGGCGAGGCTGCTCGCCGCGCAGGTGTGGTGACGCCTTGCAGCGCGTCGTGGCAAGCGCCATCGGGCGTGCCGGGCTGGCTACGCTCGCTGGGGAGGAAGAGGGTTCCCGTCCAGAACAGGTCTCCGGACGACGGTGCACCTGGCCCCACGGTGGGCGCCAAATGTCGGGTGGTAGGTGCGACATATGCCAATGGGTGGCTTATCATTGTGGGAGCCAGTAAAACGTCGCCGGTGCATGGAACGGGATGAGGCGAAGACATGCACACCGGCGAATCTTACCCAGCTTCGGGGCTCTCCGTGGAGATAATACCCCTACTGCTGCTCTGCGGGGTCTCCGCATGATCACTAGATAAACAAGTAGCTACACGATGCTCCTTGAGCTGTTTGGCGAGAGGAGGGAGAAGGGCTCTGCTTGCTCTCTTCTCCCTACGTGGTGTCTAAAACTAGCGGGGATAAACCCTTTGCATGGGTGTCCCGGGGGTTTTAAATAGGCCTACCCCCCGGGGGTACAATGGTAATCCGGCTGGGCGTGGGGCCCAGCTCATGTGTCTATGCTCGCCGGCTTCCGCGCCGACTGCGTGGGCCCGCCGACTGGTGGGTCCCGCCGGCTGCCGGCTCCTGGGTCGACAGGCAGGCCCCACTCAGGGCCTTGTCGGTGGCTGGTTACTGTTGCTCAATCTTGGTGACGAGGGCTTCGCCGAGGTAGCGTGGCTACAGTGCTGCCGTCCGGCGGGCGATCACTGTAGCCCCTCACGTCTTGTCTCCTTAATGGGGCGTCTTCTTCGAGGGAGGTGGCAAGCCGGCTGTGGGGAGCCGGCTCTATCTTGGGCCGACTGGGGGAGGTCTGGCCGCCTTCGGGTGTCTCTCTGCCCGAAGGGGCCCACCGCCCGTGGGCCGTACTGGTAGCCCGTCGTGGATGACATCAGGGTCAACGTGGCAACAGTGCTGCGCCGGACGGGTCATGGCCACCCGTACGGCGCACTGTGCCAGGCGCGCTCCGGGATTCGGGGGTGGCAGGCTTCACTGTAGCCACGCCCCGTCACATCGCCGTTATGGGAGCCGGCTCCTTGGAGTCGGCCTTCTCGCAGCCGGCTCCTCGGAGCCGGCCCTCCCGCGGCTTTCTTCATGAGGGCTGAAGTCGGGCCGCCTTCCAATAGCCGGCCTGGGAGACAGCCGGCCAGGGGAAGGCGGCCCCATGTCTTGGATTCTTGAGAGCCGGATCGGCTCGTAATTTTTTCAGAAAGGCCAGGGGGAGCCGGCTAGGCTACCCGTGGTCACTTACTCCGACACCTTCCAGCTCGACCGAGCTCTTGAGCGCTGATAGGGACGAGAAGCTTGGTCAGCTTCCTATCCTGAGGCGGCCTTGGCTTGGTTGGCGGCCTGCTTCTCCCCATCGGAGGCCGCCACGGCCTGGCTTAGCGCTGCTCGGACGGAGGCAGCAGAACGGGCCTAGCCAGAAGCTAGATCCAGGTGCCCGGCCGCTAGGCGAGGGTCCGCGCTCAGAAGATCCTCCCGCAGCTAGCTCAGTTCGTTGGTGACCTGGTCCAGGACGGCGGTAGAGGAAGCAGAAGAAGCAGGAACCGACGGAGCGGGCGAAGAAGACGGCGGCATGATAACGGCTTGGCAGGAAGGAACCCCCTGGGCCTTGGACTCGTCAGCTGCAGCATCGAGCGTAGACGACTCCAGGGTCAACGGGGCCACGAGGGCTGACTCTTCGCCAAGGCATCCTAGTCGGCCTCGCAAGGATGATCAGACCAGGGACACGCGAGCCGCGCCATCTTCCTCCCCGGCGGACGAAAGCACCGCCCTGGCAGATGGACTCGCACCAAGCAGAGCCGTAGAAGCCCCTCTCAACCTCTTCGCCGCATGCACCGGCCTGACAAGAGAATATGGACGTTAAGCCTCGGCGGCAGAAACCAAGCAAAGCAGGAATCAAGCACTTACTGGTCGTTGCTCGCGGACCCAAGCAACTACCGGACGAACTTGAAGCCCGAGAGCCTACAGCTTGGGTCAGCCTCTGGAGGCCTGGAAGCAGAAGCCACGTCGGGAGGGCTGGGGCTGGCTTCAGACCGCCCAAGGATCGGAGCAGGCCCTGGGGGAACCAGCCCCGACCTGCCCTTCCTTGTGACCAAGGGTGAGTCCTCCCCTTCTCGCCTGGCGCCGGCATCGTCGTCATCCGGCATGGAACGGAGGGCCCGAGACCTGAGCTGAGGTAAGAACTCCCCCGACTCCTCGCCAGTCGCCTCGAAGACGGACTCTTCCTCCTCTGCCTCTTCTTCCTCCTCACTCTTGCTGGAGCTGCCGGAGGACACGTCCACCATCGCCAGCGCCGCAAGATCCTCGGGAGCTACCGCGGGCACCAGCCCCTCACTGTTGAAGGTGGGCATGGCGTTCACCACCTGTTCCCAGTCGTCGCGAAGGAACAGGGGGATGGGGGCGCCCACCGGCTTCACCACGTCTCCCCCAACCAAGGAATGGAGGGCCGCGACCACATTCTCGTCGGTCAGGCCCTCCAAGCTCAGGCACAAGGCGGCGTCCGCTTCCCCAAGCCTCCACAATGGGGGCGAGTGCTCCAGGAGTGGAGCCACCCGGTGCTCAAGGAACTCCCTCAGGAGTGAGGCCCCGGTCAGCTTCGCCACCCCCAAGTTTCTTGGCCTCAGGTCCGCATCCATCCTCTTCAGCACCGCCTGCGCACGGGGGTCGACGAGCTCCGCACGGGACCACGCGTCGATGGCCTTGGGCTGCCCCGTAGGTAGCACCAGATGGGGGTGGAGACGCCCGACATCCACCATGACCCACTTGCTCTGGAAGCCTTCGATCCTCTTCCCAGGCTTCGAGATACCATTGGAATTGGAGTACGCGATAAAGCTCGCACACGCGGAGGCATGGACACCAGAAACCCGGAGAGAAAAATAGTGACGCAACAAGGCCACCGAGGGCTTTACCCTGACGTGAGCCTCACAGTAGTAAGCAAAAATCGCCAGGAGAAGAACAAAGTTGGGGTGGACATGCAGAGCCTGCAAGTTGTACTGGCGGAGAACAGCAAAGAAGAACTCAGAGAAAGGAGGCACCAGACCGGCGACAATGGCGCTCACAAAGAGCGGATAGAAGGTGCTCCCCTTGACTTCAGGCTGGTCGGGGTCGGCCTTGAGCACAGTCGCCCCCTTGCTGCCTTGCGCCACTGTCATCAGGCGCATAAGGGCGAGGTTCTTCTCCAACAGGTTCGGGGAATCCAGGGCCGGCGAGTACCAGGCCTCAGTCGAGGACTTGCGAGGCGCCATGGCGTGCCGGAAGAGAAGGATTGAGATAGATCTGGAGGATTTCGGAAGCAAGAAGGAGGAGAGCGAGAAAGGGGATCTGGAGCGAGGCGAAGGAGAACAAAGCAAGTAAGTCTGGCCCGGGCACCTCTCTTGTCAAGTCGTGCAGTTGCTGAGGCATCATGGGGAAGCGCAGACGCCCACGTCCAATCAATCACCACGCGGAGCCCAAGGCCGCAGGCTTTTGGGGCCCACGGCGCTTCATGCTCGCCCCATCGCTTCCCTGCCAGGCCAAGCCCAGGTGCGCCATGGGCCCGGGGGCTACTGTCGGTGTTCTGGGAACGGGGGTCCCTAGACTTGCCTGCCTGCGGACTGCGGCTCAAGTGGGGGCCCAGCGCGCCCATCTTCATCAGCTCAAGCTCAAGACCCTCGCGAGGGGCCAAGCCTCGCGGGGCGGACGACAGGAAGCTTCTCAGAGGCAGCCTCATCAGGCAGGCTCGCGAGGAGGCGGAGAGATCAAGGCAGGGGTACCTCGCGAGGACCGTGACGCAAGCCATGACGATTCGAGAGGTGCCAGGCGGGCGCCGGCCTGCGCAGTGTCCTTGTTTCCCCTTTTGGTGCAAAGGGGGCAAGCACAGGCCAAGGCATCGGGCAAAGGTTGCTATTCCGGTGCAACGAGACCAAGACTAGGAGAGCGGCAGGACAGAGGTCACCGTGGAGCCCAAGACGGCGTCATCACCAGTGCTTTTGGCAGCCGAAGACCACCTTTGGTCAGGATAACTTGTACTATATGTTCCCCTTCAAAATGGCCAATTGTTGGCACCCTTCCCGCTCATTATTTGGGGAGAGGCCCAGGGCCTCTATAAATAGAGCTAGCCACCACAGAGTATGGAGGGATCGATCGAGAGGAGAGATCTGGTAGAACCCTAGCAAAGAGAGAGAGAGGCGACTGAACTCACCCTAGCAGTTCATCGCACCAGCTCAAGAACACCTCTTGCGAGGCTGTTCTTCCTTTGTACTATTCCTCATCAGCCCCCGAGGCAATCCACCACACCACACACTGGAGTAGGGTATTACACCACAACGGTGGCCCAAACCAGTATAAACCTTGTGTCCCTTGTGTTCTTCATTCTTTTCAGCTTAGATCACGCGAGGAGACTGGGCGTAGATTGGTAGGGGAGAGATCTCCATGCGCACCCCAGTGTTCGAACCTCAAGGGTCTGCCGGAACCCAAAATTCGACAATATATGCATGTAGTGATAGCATTTACCTGTTCATTGCTCTACTGTGTTATATTGCCAGCATATTCCATGTGTTGACCCATTTTCGGGCAGCAACCTATCATGTTGCAGACTTTTCAGACGAAGAGTAAGGTGCGCTAGGTCGTTTGTCATGCACTCAGCTATGCCGTTGGACTTGATGGACTCACTTTATTTTCCAAGCCTTCCGCTGTTATCGTATTTAGATGGCCTTAAGCCATATTTATTGTAATATGTTCTCTTTGAGACTATAGATTTAATAAGTGTGTGATTGCTACTGTGTTATAAATCCTTCGAGTACTGTGTGTGTCAGCATTACCGATCCAGGGATGACACTTATGCATAGAGACTTGACCATCTAAGGTCGGGTCGCTACAAGATGGTATCAGAGCACACGCTGAATGTAGGACACGACCACTACGATGAGCCATAGGTCACTCTTCTCTACTCATTTCTGACTTCTCTCCATCTACTACTATATAGGATGGCGGACACAAGGAATAAGTTTTCACAACCGGATGAAGACACTGTAAGTGCATCTAGTGCCACCCCTAGTTGGTTTTGGAGTATTGACGACAAACCTGGTTGAGGGACTAATGTGTTTGTGAGAATTGCAGGATAACACAGGTAGAAGTCCCTCATTGATTCAGTTTTCCTACCAGAGATGACCCCTAAAAATGTATGAAGACATTGAAGTCAAAGATGGCATGTGAAGACATTCACATTGAAGACTATGACAAGAGAAGACATTGCATGAAGACTATGGAGCGTGAAGACTTAGTTGTTTCGTCGTTCTTTTTCTTCTTTGTTGAGTCATAGGAACCACTGTACTGTTAAGTGGGGTCCAAGAGAACCAGTCAGAATGACTGAAGTGATGCTTAACCAAAATCCTATGTCTTCGAGTGAAGACTATGAGAGCAAATCTTATTCAGAGTTGGATAAGTCAGCTTTGCTTTTAGCCCAAGTAAAGTTGTCGTGTGTGTTTGAAATGTGACAATTGGAACACGTGTCAGTTCCTTAGTGACCCAGGGTCATTTCGGACAAATCAGGTTGGGTTGCCTAGTGGCTATAAATAGCCCACCCCCTACAACCATAAACGGTTGGCTGCTCAGAGTTAGTATACGGCTTTTGTCGTTCGAGAGCAACCCACCTCGAAGCCTTTGAGAGAGAATTCCTTGCGAGGATAAAGCCCAAAACACCCAGAGCCAAAGAGTGTTAGGCATCACTTAAGTCTTATTACACTTGAGGACTGTGAATCCTCCAGCCAGTTAGGCATCGCATTCTGAGCATCCAAGAGTCATTGTGGATCGCCGGTGAACAAAGTCTGTGAAGGTTTGGAAGTCTACCTTGAAGACTTACCAGAGTGATTGGGCAAGGACTGGGTATCCTTAGTTCAAGGGGAATAAGGTGAAGACGCGGTCTTCTGAGTTGAATCTCAGCCTCCCTAACCAGACGTACAGTTGTCACAGCAACTGGAACTGGTCCATCAAATCATTGTCTTCAACGAGTCACTGGTTTCATCCTTCCCATCCTTTAGTTACGGTTGGCCCTGTGAAGTCATTGTATGATTGCATTATCTTTTGTCTTCACTGAGTGACTGCTTGTTCTGATTGGCTTCATACTATCTTCCATCCTGATCTATACTGCCTAGCTGCTATTAGTCTTTGTGCTTTCATTTCATTGAATACTTGACTATGGCTTGCTTAGTGTAGTCTACCTTCCGCTGCATGGTAATAGGTTTATTTCTATCGTTTGTCTTTCGAAACTTCCATGTTTTGAAGACTTTCATAAAATCGCCTATTCACCCCCCCCCTCTAGTCGATCACTAGCACTTTCAATTGGTATCAGAGCAAGGTACTCCCTTGTTCTGTGTGATTCGGTTTAACCACTTGGAGTTTTAGCTATGTCGACTGCAGGGATAATCAAAGTCTCTGCTGCGTGCCCAGTCTTCGATGGAATTGAATATCCCTATTGGAAGAATAAGATGTGCATGCATCTTGAAGCCATTGATGTCGACCTCAGCTATGTTGTCAAGAATGGCGTCCCCAAGGCCGGTGAAGGTGTCACCGCTGCTGATGTCAAGAAGTTCGTTCAACTGGACTCCATGGCCAAGAACATCATCTGTGGTCACTGACCAAAGGATAGTATGGCCTTGTGAGTGCTTTGGAAACATCTAAGCTAGTCTGGGACTGGCTCTCCAAGGTCAACGAAGGCGTCTCAACCCAAGAGATCAAAGAATCAGTGTCCTTCGCAAACCTCTTCAACCGCTTCAAGAGAAACGACAATGAGAATGTTCAGCTCATGTTTGATCGACTCACTGACATCACAAATGAACTTCAAGCCCTTGGCGCTACTGAGATCACCAAGCATGAAGTTGTCAAGACACTCCTGAGATCACTTGACAGCTCGTTTGACACCCTAGCCCTGATGATTCAAGAACGTCCTGATTTCAAGACACTCAATCCGTGTGACATACTTGAGAGGCTCAACACACATGTGTTTCAGCTTTCTGAGAAAAGAGACATCTACGGTCCCAACTATGGGCGAACTCGTGCCCTAAAGGCAAAAGCTGTCTCTTCATCTGAAGAAGAATCTGACAGCAGTTCTGATGATCCTGAAGACATTGGAAAGGAGCTTGCTATGCTTGTGAAGAAGTTCCAAAAATTCACCAAGAAGAAAGGCTTCAGAAAGTCTTCACGATCAAGCTCAAGGAATGATGAAGCTTCTACTCATGACTACAAGAAGAGAACATGCCACAAGTGCAAGAAACCTGGCCACTACATCTCTGAGTGTCCATAGTGGGAAAATGAGAACAACAACAAGAAGAAGAAGATCAAGGAGTATGATTCTGATGACAAGAAGAAGAAGAAATACTCAAAGTCTTCTTCCAAGTCTTCCTCAAAGTCTTCATCTCACAAGAAGAGCTCATCTGGCAAGGCTCGTGCGTTCGTTGGCAAGGAAATGGATTCAGAGGAGGAGTCCTCTTCTGAGGAGGAGGAGGTGGAGTCTGAGGAGGAGTCCGATTCTAGCGTTGCAAGTCTGGCTACAGCATACGTTGCCAAGTCCATCTTCAACACTGAAGATGATGGCTTCATCAGCGACGCCGATGCAAATGACAAGGACTACTCCGCTCCCACCTACTGCTTCATGGCACATGGTGCCAAGGTAAACACACGCACTACTCGCTATCAAACATCCAGTGAAGATGACTCTGATTGTGGTTCCAA
>NC_053022.1:405698215-405708240 GCF_003073215.2 Triticum urartu | reverse complement strand
TGGGGGCGATCTCGGGGCCGGAGTAGCCATAGGTGTGATCTCCCGAACACTGTCCGACGGCAGAGCTAAGTCATGCTCGTCGTGACTGTGCGCGCACCTGACATGGGCTCGAATCCGTCGAAGATCAAGTCTCCGCGGATGTCGGCAGTATAGTTCAAGCTTCCAAACCTGACCTGATGGCCAGGGGTGTATCTCTCGATCTGCTCCAGATGGCCAAGGAGTTGGCCCGCAGTACGAAGCCGCCGAATACGAAGATCTGTCCGGGGAGAAAAACCTCACCCTGGATCGCATTGTTGCCGATGATCGAGCGAGCCATCAAGCCTTTATCATGACGGCACAGTGGAACTCTTAATGAAAGCACCAATGTCGGTGTCAAAACCGGCGGATCTCGGGTAGGGGGTCCCGAACTGTGCGTCTAAGGCTGGATGGTAACAGAGGCGGGGACACAATGTTTACCCAGGTTCGGGCCCTCTCGATGGAGGTAATACCCTACTTCCTGCTTGATGATCTTGATGATATGAGTATACAAGAGTTGATCTACCACGAGATCGTAGAGGCTAAACCCTAGAAGCTAGCCTATTGATTATGATTTCTTGTCCTACGACTAAATCCTCCGAGTTTATATTAGACCACCGGAGGGGGCTAGGGTTACACCAGAGTCGGTTACAAGGGGAGATCTACATATCCAAATTGCAAGCTTGCCTTCCACGCAAAGGAGAGTCCCGCCCGGACATGGGACAAAGTCTTCAATCTTGTATCTTCATAGTCCAACAGTCCAACCAAAGTATATAGTCCGGCTGTCTGAGGACCCCCTAATCCAGGACTCCCTCACCCGCACCCCGCTGTAATCCCTACTTGAACATGGTGCTTTATGCCACATATTATGATCCAATGATGTGTTGCCATCCTATGATGTTTTGAGTAGATATCCTTTGTCTTTGGGTTGATTGATGATCTAGATTGGTATGAGTTGTATGTTTTATTTTGGTGCTGTCCTATTGTGCCCTCCGTGTCGCGCAAGCGTGAGGGATTCCCACTGTAGGGTGTTGCAATACGTTCATGATTCGCTTATAGTGGGTTGCTTGAGTGACAGAAGCATAAACCCGAGTAAGGGGGTTGTTGCGTATGGGATAAAGGGGACTTGATGCTTTAATGCTATGGTTGGGTTTTACCTTAATGATCTTTAGTAGTTGCGGATGCTTGCTAGAGTTCCAATCATAAGTGCATATGATCCAAGAAGAGAAAGTATGTTAGCTTATGCCTCTCCCTCATATGAAATTGCAATGATGACTATCGGTCTTGTTAACAATTGCCTAAGACAATTCCGCACACCGATCCACATTATTCCACACTCGCTATTTATAATATTTAGTAATATATTCTAACTTTATGATAACAGCACCTACTTTCATATTTTAGCTCTCGGATATCATGCAAAGTTATCCTCTTCATACCCACAACGTAGTTTTATTTCTCGTTTCTAGTTGGAAGCAAACGTTCGGTGTACGTAGAGTCGTATCAGTGGCAGATAGGGCTTGAGAGAATATTGATCTTACCTTTAGCTCCTTGTGGGTTTGACACTCCATACTTATCACTTCCACCTTTGGAAATTGTTACGATGATTCCCTACACTTGGGGATTATCAGTCACCTCGAGTATCCGCGAGTATGATTATACGATATACATTACACAATCTCAGATTCATCTATTCAACCAACACAAAGAACTTCAAAGAGTGCCCCAAAGTTTCTATCGGAGAGTCAAGACGAAAACGTGTGCCAACCCCTATGCATAAGTTCACAAGGTCACATAACTCGCAAGTTGATCACCAAAACATACATCAAAAGGATCGCGTGAATATCCCATTGTCACCACAGATAAGTGCTACCTCTTGAGCATGCGTTGGTTTTCCCTTGAATAGGAAAGTGAAAGTGCTAGTGATCGACTAGAGGGGGGTGAATAGGCGATTTTTATGAAAGTCTTCAAAACATGGAAGTTTCGAAGACAAACGATAGAAATAAACCTATTACCATGCAGCGGAAGGTAGACTACACTAGGCAAACCATAGTCAAGTATTCAATGAAGTGAAACGCAATGACTAATAGCAGCTAGGCAGTAAGGATCAGGTAGGAAGATATTGTGAAGCCAATCAGAACAAGTAATCACTCAGTGAAGCCAAATGGTGATGCAATCGTACAATGACTTCACAAGGACCAACAGTAAGTAAAGGGAAGGGAAGGATGAAACCAGTGACTCGTTGAAGACAATGATTTGTTGGACCAGTTCCAGTTGCTGTGACAACTGTACGTCTGGTTAGGGAGGCTGAGATTCAACTCAGAAGACCTCGTCTTCACCTTATTCCCCTTGAGCTAAGGACACCCAGTCCTCGCCCAATCACTCTGGTAAGTCTTCAAGGTAGACTTCCAAACCTTCACAGACTTTGTTCACCGGCGATCCACAATGACTCTTGGATGCTCAGAACGCGACGCCTAACCGGCTGGAGGATTCACAGTCCTCAAGTGTAATAAGTCTTCAGATCACACAGACAGGAAGACTTAAGTGATGCCTAACACTCTTTGGCTCTGGGTGTTTAGGGCTTTATCCTCGCAAGGAATTCTCTCTCAAAGGCTTCGAGGTGGGTTGCTCTCAAACGAAAAAGCCGTACTCTAACTCTGAGCAGCCAACCGTTTATGGTTGTAGGGGGTGGGCTATTTATAGCCACTAGGCAACCCGACCTGATTTGTCCGAAATAACCCTTGGTCACTAAGGAACTGACACGTGTTCCAACGGTCAGATTTCAAACACACACGGCAACTTTACTTGGGCTACAAGCAAAGCTGACTTATCCAACTCTGGACACGATTTGCTCTCATAGTCTTCACTCAAAGACATAGGATTTTGGTTAAGCATCACTTCAGTCATTCTGACTGGTTCTCTTGGACCCCACTTAACAGTACGGTGGTTCCTATGACTCAACAAAGAAGAAAAAGAACGATGAAAGAACTAAGTCTTCACGCTATATAGTCTTCATGCGATGTCTTCTCTTGTCATAGTCTTCAATGTGAATGTCTTCACATACCACCTTTGACTTCAATGTCTTCATTCATTTTTAGGGGTCATCTCTGGTAGGAAAACTGAATCAATGAGGGACTTCTACCTGTGTTATCCTGCAATTCTCACAAACACATTAGTCCCTCAACTAGGTTTGTCGTCAATACTCCAAAACCAACTAGGGGTGGCACTAGATGCACTTACAATCTCCCCCTTTTTGGTGATTGATGACAAACTAGTTGAAGTTTTCAACGGGGAATATAATATGTGAAATTATAAAGGATAGGGAATTGTCTTCATAAGTTGCAAGGGCTCCCCCTGAAGATGTGCATATAAGTAATTTGCTTTTGGAATGCAAATGCACATGGCAGGTTGTACTTGTGGAGATCCTCTTCAACTTATGATGAAAATTCATCATGCATGAAAAGTATGTGAAGATAATGACATGCATAATGAAAAATGGACGTCTGCAAAATGATCTAAGTGCGGATTTTATCGTCGCACATGCGGAATTTATCATCGCATCACAGAATAGCAAATAAGTAGCAAACGACCATCGAGTTTAAGTGTTACAACTCAAAGAACCAAATGTATCAAAACGAGACTTGTAAACACTAGGCAAAACATAAAGCAACCTCCCATATGGACCCGCTTGAAGACTATCAAACTCATATGCTTCTCCCCCTTTTGTCAGTAAGGACCAAAATTGTTTGAAGACATAGAGCATCTACTCGTTCCCATGAGGAGTAGGTGAAGCAGCAAGGTCGTCGGTGTTGTTCGGCGGTGCAGACGAACTCGGGGTAGTGTCGATGCGTGCAGAAGTAGGGACCGGTGAAGTGGCATCGTCTTCGTCCTCGATCACTCTGGCATTCACAGTTGCCGCGGAGGAAGATAACTCAGAGTCTTCAAGAGACGGAGTTCGTCGCAGCACAGTCCTTCTTGGAGGTGTTGGAGTCAAACTTGAAGCGTTCAGAGAAGCCATCCTCTTGAAGATCATCTTCAGAACAGAATAAGCGTCAGCCCTTTCCATGTACGCCGACAGGTTTCATGGGCAACAAAGGCATTCTTGGTGGCAAGATTGCTAATCCTGTTTACGTATCCACCAAGAGGCTTTGCATTTGGCGCTTCAGCCAGTCATGATGCCTATCCTGTTTCTGATGGGAGAGCAACCAGAAGCTCTCGGTCATTGAGAACACGGATCGCTTCTTGGGCCGATTGGGCAATGGTGCTGTCAGTGGCTTCAGTGAGGGCACGGTGAGGTGCACGTGTAGTGCCAGCCAGAGGATAAACACGAGAGACTGCTTGAACTCCTTCATTGTTTGAGAGAAGCTTTGATTCTCAGCATTCTGAAGACTAAGAGGCCCCTTGGCAGGCTCTGGATAGATGGCTTCAACTGACATATCAACGTCAGGCAGAAAGATCCGATGATTGCGAGCAGAGGGCTGATAGGTGACAGCTGAGTGTAGTTTGATCAGCCGCATAATCCATGGAGCATAAAACTTCAAGCCAAAGAGATCAGATCCTGATGTAGCAAGTTGGCGAATAAATAAGTCTTGTGCATTGAAGCTTTTGCCATGAAGAATATGAAAGACCAACGTCTTCATTGCGCCTTCTAGCTTGGCATGTGGAGAATGTCCTTTGATGGGCCAGAGAGTTCGCCTTATGATGTGATAGATAGTACGTGGCAGATACTCAAGGTCTTCAACATAGAACTCCTTAGGATATTCAGCATCTGGAGGCAAAGGCTTCATCATGCTAAGCATCTGACTCATATTGGGCTCAGGCTTGTGGAAGATGCTTTCCATAGCAGCACTGTGAAGCTGACAACCAGGTTCATAGAGATCGCCTGGAGTGGGCAGGCCAGTAAGCTCAATGATATCAAAGGCTTTGGCTTCATGATGAACATTGCCTGTCATCCACTCAAGGACCCAAGTCTTCGGATCCCTGTTGTAGCCACGGATATGAAGAGTGGCATAGAATTGGAGCAACAATTCTTCATTCCAGTGCTCTTTGTTGGTGACGAACGGCAACAATCCAGACTCTTTGAAGCAATCCAGAGCTTCTTCCAAGCAAGGCAGACCAGTTATTGCTTCAGTGTCAAGACGCATATGTGGAAAAATGCGACCTTGATTGTACATAATGCATGAGTAATAATTGCGCTGCTGATAGCTTCAGAACCGATCAGAAGATATTCTTGCCCTTGAGTAGGGGTTCTTGGCGCTATTGAAGAAGGTGTTGTGTGCCTTGAAGCCATTGATATTGAACGATCCGGGGGCAGATGCAGTGCCTGGAAACCTGGGCAACCTTGGTATTGGCTTCTGAACCTGAGGCCTGTGCTCAACGTGATAGTCAAACTGAGGACCAGCAGCAGGCGGAGGAGTCAGAAAAGACCATTTGACAGTGACAAGTTGGCCATAGTTGAATGCTTGCTCGATAGTGTGTGGCCTTGGTGGCGGAACAAGAGCAGCGGCATCAACAGAGGCGTCAGGCTGCACACTTGTTGCAGTTGCATCATTGGCTTCATTGGCCTCTGGCACATTGGTTGGTGCAGGCTCCACATTTTCTTCAGCCATGACTACATCACTGGCTTCATTTGTGTTGGTGGTGGCAGCCTCAAGATTCTCAACCTCCACTTGATGAGCTGGAGGGTCGGGCACAGACACGTTCACTTCAGGAACAACTTCTTCAGGGTTTGGGGGTGTAGGGACATGATCTTCTTCTTGTTTGTCATCGGCTGATGCAGCCAGATTGTCTTCAGCACCTTGGGCTTTAGACTCAGAGACAGTCACAGTAGGAGTGGCATCTAGAAACACTTGAAGTGCAACAGATTGGTGGTGCACTTCTCCTTCTGGAACGCTCGAAAGAGGGACTTGAGACCTTGGTCCTTTGCGAAGCCTGCGTAGCGCTGGCGACGCCTGTGGAGATGGAGTTGGCTGGGCCTCAAAATCATCCTCTTCTTGCACTGATGGGGTTGCTTGGGGAGAGCTGTGTCGGGTAGTAGGTGCGACATATGCCAACGGGTGGCTTATCATTGTGGGAGCCAGTAAGACATCGCCGGTGCCTGGAAACGGGATGGGCGAAGACATGCACGCCGGCGAATCTTACCCAGCTTCGGGGCTCTCCGTGGAGATAACACCCCTACTGCTGCTCTGCGGGGTCTCCGCATGATCACTAGATGACAAGTAGCTACACAATGCTCCTTGAGCTGTTTGGTGGGAGGAGGAAGAAGGGCACGGCTAGCCTGCTTCTTCTCCTTGTGTGGTGTCTAGGACTAGCAGGGGGTCGAACCCTTTGCATGGGTGCCCCGGGGGGTTTATATAGGCCTACCCCCCGGGGGTACAATGGTAATCCGACTGGGCGCGGGGCCCAGCCGTCTGTGACTGCGCTCGCCGGCTTCTGCGCCGACTGCTGGGGCCCGCCGGCTGGTGGGTCCCGCCGGCTACCAACTCCTTGGCAACAGGCAGGCCCCACTGCCAAGGGTCTTGTCGATGGCTGGTTACTGTTGCCTCAATCCTGATGACGAGGGCTTCGTCGAGGTAAGCGTGGCTACAGTGCCGCCGTCCGGCGGGCGATTACTGTAGCTACCGCGTCTTGTCTCCTTAATGGGGCGTCTCTCTTCGAGGGAGGCGGCAAGCCGGCTGCGGGGAGCCGGCTCTGTCTTGGGCCGACTGGTTGGAGGCGTGGCCGCCTTCGGGCGTCTCTCTGCCCGAAGGGGCCCACCGTCTGTGGGCCGCGCTGGCGGCCCGTCGTGGGACATCAGGGTCAACATGGCAACAGTGCCGCGCCGGACGGGTCATGGCTACTCCGTACGGCGCACTGTGCCAGGCGTGCTCCGGGATACGGGGGTGGCAGGCTTCACTGTAGCCACGCCCCGTCGCACCGCCGTTAGGTGGGTGCAAACTTTGAGGGTACGGTCTCGACCGCTTTATGGGAGCCGGCTTCTTGGAGTCGGCCTTCTCATGGCCGGCTTCCCGAAGTCGGCCCTCCCGTGGCTTTCTTCATGAGGGCTAAAGTCGGGCCGCCTTCCGAAAGCCGGCCTGGATGGCAGCCAGCAAGGGGAAGGCGGCTCCATGTCTTGGATTCTTGAGAGCCGGACGGGCTCGTAATTTTTTCAGAAGGGCCAGGGGAAGCCGGCTAGGCTACCCATGGCTATTTACTCCGACAGTAGTCCCCGAAGCTGATCGAGCTTCGAGGACAAAGGGACGAGAAGCTTGGTCAGCTTCCTATCCTGCGGGGCCGGCTTTGCTTGTGCGCGCGACTTCAGAGAGCTCCGCTTCGTAGGCGGGAACGCGGGCCACGGGCGAGGAAATCCTGCCAACGCACGCGCGCGACGGGACGTCGCCGCAGGCCCGGGCCCGCCACTCGCAGGCCTCGGTCCGAGCGCGGATCTTCCGTGGCCCACATGGACCGCTCGCCTTCCCGCGGCGGTTTTATTCCGCCATCATGGCACAGTATCGGGACGTGGGGGAGTGGGCACGATCGATCCCCACCTTCCCCACGCCGCGCTCCTCGGCTCCGCCACGCGAGCCTATAAGTAGGGGGAGGAGGGGGAGACAGAGGTTCGCACGCTCTCTCTCGCTCCGCCCCTTCTCGTCCTCCTTTCTTCCTCTCGTTGCCGCCGCAGCCTCCCGTCTCAGCGCCGCCGCGCCGCCACATCGTCTTGCTCCCATGGCGCTGTCGAGCTCGTGGGACGGCTCCAACGTCCATGAGGATCACGTGGAGTTCCTCCGCCAGACCGGCGCCTGCCCGACGCCAACCTCGTGCGGGTTCGTCTGGCGCCGAAGACGAATATTTCGCCGGCACCGGAGGAGGGCGAGCGGGTCGTCTTCTGCTCGCACTTCCTGCGCGGATTCGGCCTTCCAGCGAGCGGATTTCTGTGCTCCTTCCTTGAGTTCTACAACCTTCAGCCGCATCACCTCATGCCCAATGCGGTGATGCTACTGTCGGCCTTCGTCTCCCTCTGCGAAGGTTTCTTGGGGCTGCTCCCCACGCTGGAGCTCTGGGGGGAGTTCTTCCAGAGCAAACTCAGCACCGTCGTCGCAGGCGTGCCCGCCCCCTGCGGGGCCTTCATCGCCATGAGGAGGGCAGGCGAGAACAACCCGTTCCCGCCCATCCCCCTGATCCAGTCAGTGAAGATCTGGCAGAAGTCATACTTCTACGTGAAGAACGTCGCCGAGCAAGGAGACCACGTCAACCTGCCGGCTTACGTAGCCGGCCGCCGGCTGGGAGGCAGCCCTCATGGAGTTTCCGGTCCCGGTCACTGTCTCAGGCCGGGAACGCCGCCGTCTCCCGGCTTCGGGTGATGATCCAGTCGGAAGGCTGAGCGGGGCCGACTTGGTGGCCGCCTTCGTGGAGCGCCGGATATCTCCTCTCCAAAGCCGGCCCCACATGATGTGCCAGATGAGCGGCCGCTTCGACCCAAGCCGGCTGAGCACCAGGGAGATGCCTCATGCGGAGGTATCGTATATGGTAAACTATATCTCCAACTGCAAGCTCGCCGAGGACTGGCGATACGGCAAGGCGCCGTATTCTCGCGCCAACCCTCCGCCCGTGGTAAGCTTTCCTTTCTTTCTTCTTTTCATTGGTAGCCGGCTTTATGATGGCCGGCTTCTGATCAGTCGGTTCTTCTTAGCAGAACCCCCTTCTCCCGCCGACGACCGGGGCGGGGATAGAACGCCAGTATGCCCCCGACCGCACGGCGGACGACGTCGACGCCGGATTTGGGGGCGGCCGCCATGGAAGACGCCGTCGTGGGGGACGACGCCGAGCCCGGGGGCTCAAGGCTCACCGCGAGCTTCGAGGACTGGCCGGACGATGCTGAAGCCGAAGTCGCCCCGCGTCGCCAGCCGGCGGCCGACCATCAGGGCGCGGGCTCGTCCATCGCGCCGGCTGCCGGGTGGGCGCACAGAAGCGCCGGGCCGCTTCAGGCCTCTTCGGCAGTCGGCCGAAGAAGTCCAAAGCCTCCACCGCGGCGACCAAGCGAGACGAGGCGGCTGCGAAAGCGGCCCGCTTCCGCAAGGCGGTGAAGCAGCCTCAGGCGGTCTCAGCGTAAGTCGTCAATTGCCTTGTCGCATGCTCTTCATCATTCTCTTCTTGTTCGAGCATTCTTCTTAATTTCTTCCGCTTGCTGGACAGGGCGCCGCTTTCCCTTGAGTGTGGTCCGGGCGGCTCCGTAGTTGGGCCGACTGGAGGTTCTTCAAGCTCCCGCCGCGTGGACCCCCGCGCCGACCTCAGGGAGGCCACAGAGCGGAACGCCCGTGAAGCGCGGGAGGAGCGCGAGGCGGCGGAGAAAGCGGCCGCCCAGGCGGCGAGGGAGCAGGCCGACGCGGCAGCCAAGGCCCAGACGGAGGCGGCGACCGCGGAGACGGAGGCGGAGGGTTCGCGCAACCAGCCTCCGCTGCTCGCCATTCCCCTCCGAGCCGTGGCCCCCGACACCCCATTGCCCTTGGCGGAGGAGATCGTCCAAGACCCGCCGCTGATGGAGGGGGGAGGACCCCGTGGCCTTTGCGAGGAAGAGCGCCGCCAGCAGCGCCAACCGGAGCGGGCCAAGGCGGCCAATCGTCAGCGGCGCCAGAGGGGCCGACCGGGGGTGAGCCGGAGAACAGAGCCGGCCTCGAGGTGCAGCCGGTGACGGGCCGGCGCGCAGGGGGAGGCGCCGCTCCGCCGGAGTTGCGCCGAGCCACGGGTGCAGGCCAGTCGGTGGAAGATCTGGAGGCGGCCAGCACTGCCACGTCCGAGTGGACTCCCAGCGGGGGGACTGGCGAGCTGAATGTGGCGGCTCAAGGGGTCCGGAGCCGGCTGCAAGCTCAGGCCGCCCTGCTGCAACAGTTCACCCAGGAGTTCCTGTCGACGCGAGCCCATCCGGGTGAGTCCTTCATTCTTGGCCGCTTTGCTCTCTTAATTTCTTCCGTGGGGGCGCGTCAGCGCACCCACTGGGTGTAGTCCCCGAGATTCGGGCCGACTGCTGCGCAGTC
>NC_053022.1:405607527-405697113 GCF_003073215.2 Triticum urartu | reverse complement strand
AGTGCCATTGTCACTTCTGATGTGCTTTATCTTGGCGCCGTAATTGTTCATGGCTTGATTGGCGAAGCGTCTGAAGACATCCTGCACTTCAATCTTGTAAAGGATTATGTGCACCCAAGTATATCTAGAGTAATCATCAACAATGACAAAGCCATAGAGACAAGCAGTAGTAGTAAAAGTTGAGTAGTGAGTGGGACCAAAAAGATCCATGTGAAGCAGTTCGAAGGGTCGAGTAGTGGTCATGATTGTCTTCGTGGGATGTTTTGCCCTTGTCATCTTCCCTGCTTCACAGGCACCGCATAAGTGATCTTTCTTGAACTTGACGCCCTCGATGCCTATGACATGTTTCTTCTTCGCAAGGGTGTGGAGGTTCCTCATGCCAGCATGCCCAAGCCTCCGATGCCAAAGCCAGCATTCTGAAGCTTTTGCAAGAAGACATACTGCAAGTTGTGGCCCTGCTGAGAAATCTACCACATACAAATCATCTTTCCGATACCCTTCAAACACTAGAGATTTGTCAGATTCCATTAGTACCAGGCAGCGATATTTTCCAAATATTACGACCATGTTCAAATCGCAAAGCATTGAAACAGACATTAAGTTGAAACCAAGGGATTCAACAAGCATGACTTTATCCATGTGTTGATCCTTTGAGATTGCAACTCTACCTAGACCCAATACCTTACTTTTACCAGTGTCAGCAAATGTGATGTGGCTCTTGTCGGATGGACGTAAGGTTGAGTCCATAAGAAGGCTTCTTTTGCCAGTCATGTGATTTGTACATCCACTGTCAATAATCCATTTTCAAGACTTTCAAGACGCTGGTGTCGTACCCTACAGTGTAGTTAGGGGGATAGGCTTCACGAAGAGAATTGTGAAGCAAAAACATTTGACGAACCAGTGGGTTATGAAAACTTAGATCCAGATTAGGACTAATAGGGAGAGTAGCATGCGATTCAGGAACGAAGTACATAATGATGCCATTCGGGCATTTTATCTTGCGCCCTACAAGATTTTTAAGGTCCCCAGCAATAGCGTCAGAAGATTTTGGTTTTCTGCTGGAGACCTTTCCCTGCAAAAGAGAGTTAAGCTTTCTTAACCACCCACATCTTGAAGGGTGGCTTAGAAGCAATAAGTCTAAGTGCAGCATCTGAGAATTTTGGTTTTGGAGCTCTAGCAAACAGTCTAGCAGGCGGACAATAGTACTCATAAGAATAGGCAGAATAGTTTTTGGTCATATGAACATGACGGTTTGATGAACCGCTCTCATATTCATATGCCTGAGTATGGTTTCCCTGCAAAACATTTGTGTTAGTGCGACTCAGGTGAGTCCTCTGTCTGTATGAAGCCTTTAGACCGTATGAAGCCTTTGGTCTGAGGTTTGTCTTCTTCATGTGAGGTGTCATGAAGACATTCACAGGAAGATTTTCCAGAAACTTTTTCGGAACCCAGATCTTCTTCATAGGAGGTCCATTCCTGCAGTTAGTACCAATGTACCTGGCAAACACTACACCATTCTGATTTTTACACAGTACATAGTTTGCATCAAAGGATTCATCAATGATAATGGGGTTAGCACAGGTGAAGCCAGATAAATTGGTTGGATCTGCTGAAGGTTCCTTTGCAGCAACCCACTTGGTTTTGGGGTACTGCTTAGGTTTCCAGTAAGAGCCATCTGCATTTATTTTCCTTATGAACCCAACACCCTCTTTCCTAGGGTTTCAGTTCAGAATCTGCTTCTTGAGGACATCACATAATGTCTGATGTCCTTTAAGAATTTTGTACATCCCTATTTCAAGCAATGTCTTCAACCTAGCATTCTCATCAGCAATAGCAGTGGTATCCTCAGCAGAGGGGTTAGTTACCACATCAACAGTTGAAGATATTGCAACAGCAGTAGCAGTGGAACATTCAGCAACAGAAGTAGCATTATCACGCTCAATGCATTTAAGACATGGTGGTTCAAATCCTTCCTGAGCGGAACTGATCTGTTCGGCGCAAAGTGACTCATTTTCCTTTTGAAGATCTTCATGAGCCGCTCTCAATTTCTCAAGTTCTTGCTTCCTTTGAAGATAATCATAGGAAAGCTTTTCATGAGTTGTTGAGAGAGTATCATGACGATCTTCAAGTTCCTGATACTTAACGTGAAGATTTTTTATGTCTTCAATTAAGGATTCAGATCGAGTCATTTTAGCACCCAACAGATCATCGCTTCTGTCTAACAGTTTTTGAATATGTTCCATGGCTTTCTGTTGTTCAGTTGCAATTTTAGCAAGTGTTTTGTAACTGGGTTTTGAATCACAATCAGAGTCATCGTCACTAGATGTTTGATAGTGAGTAGTGCGTTTGTTTACCTTGGCACCGCGTGCCATGAAGCAGTAGGTAGGAGTGGAGTAGTCCTTGTCATTTGCATCGGTGTCGGTGATGAAATCATTGTCTTCAGTGTTGAAGATGGACTTGGCGACGTATGCTGTAGCCAGACTTGCAATGCCAGAATCAGACTCCTCCTCAGACTCCACCTCTACCTCCTCAGAAGCGGACTCCTCCTCTGAATCCATTTCCTTGCCAACAAACGCACATGCCTTGCCAGATGAGCTCTTCTTGTGTGATGAAGACTTTGAGGAAGACTTGGAAGAAGACTTTGTGTATTTCTTCTTCTTCTTGTCGTCTGAGTCATATTCCTTGCTCTTCTTCTTCTTCTTCTTCTTTCTGTTCTCATTGTCCCACTATGGACACTCAGAGATGAAGTGTCCAGTTTTCTTGCACTTGTGGCATGTTTTCTTCTTGTAGTCATGAGCAGAAGCTTCATCATTCCTTGAGCTTGATCGTGAAGACTTTCTGAAGCCTTTCTTCTTGGTGAATTTTTGGAACTTCTTCACTAGCATTGCAAGTTCCCTTCCAATGTCTTCAGGATCATCAGAACTGCTGTCAGATTCTTCTTCAGATGAGGAAACAACTTTTTCCTTCAAGGCACGAGTTCGCCCATAGTTTGGACCGTAGATATCTCTTTTCTCAGAAAGCTGGAACTCATGTGTGTTGAGCCTCTCAAGTATGTCAGATGGATCGAGTGTCTTGAAATCAGGACGTTCTTGAATCATCAGGGCTAGGATGTCAAATGAACTATCAAGTGATCTCAGCAGCATCTTGACGACTTCATGTTTGGTGATCTCAGTAGCGCCGAGGGCTTGAAGCTCATTTGTCATGTCAGTGAGTCTGTCAAATGTGTGCTGGACATTCTCATTGTCATTTTGCTTGAAGCGGTTGAAGAGATTGCGAAGGACACTGATTCTTTGATCTCTCTGGGTTGAGATGCCTTCATTGACCTTGGAGAGCTAGTCCCAGACCAGCTTGGATGTCTTCAAAGCACTCACACGGCCATACTGTCCTTTGGTCAGATGACCACAGATGATGTTCTTGGCAGTAGAGTCCAGTTGAACGAATTTCTTGACATCAGCAGCAGTTACACCTTCTCTAGCCTTGGGAACGCCGTTCTCGATGACATACCATAGGTCGATGTCAATGGCTTCAAGATGCATACGCATCTTATTCTTCCAGTAGGGATATTCAGTTCCATCGAAGACGGGGCACGCAGCGGAGACTTTAATTATCCCTGCAGTCGACATAGCTAAAACTCCAGTTGTTTAAACCAAATCACACAGAACAAGGGAGCACCTTGCTCTGATACCAATTGAAAGTGCGTTATATCGACTAGAGGGGGGGTGAATAGGCGATTTTTATGAAAGTCTTCAAAACGTGGAAGTTATGAAGACAAACAGTAGAGATATGCCTATCACTATGCAGCGGAAGTTAGATTACACTAGGCAAGCCATGGTCAAGTATTCAATAGAGTGAAAGCACAATGACAAGTAGCTGCAGTGTAATAAGGATCAGGTAGGAAGAAGTTATGAAGCCAAACAAATCATACAGTTACGTTGTGAAGACAAAGATAGAGCAAGCATGCAATAGCTTCACAATGAGTAACAGTAAGTAAAAGGAAGTGAAGATGAAACCAGTGACTCATTGAAGACAATGATGTGTTGGACCAGTTCTAGTTGCTGTGACAACTGTACGTCTGGTTGGAGCGGCTAGGTATTTAAAACTTAGGACACATATTCCCGGACACCCAGTCCTGAACACGCAGCTCAGGACACCAAGTCCTCACCGTATTCTCCTTGAGCTAAGGTCACATAGTCCTCGCCCAATCACTCTGGTAAGTCTTCAAGGTAGACTCCCAAACCTTCACAGACTTCGTTCACTGGCAATCCACAATGTCTCTTGGATGCTCTGAACACGAGCCTAACCGGCTGGAGGATGCACAGTCCTCAAGTGTAATAAGTCTTCAGATCACACAGACAAGTAGACTTAAGTGACGCCCAATGTTCTCTGGCTCTGGGTGGTTAGGGCTTTATCCTCGCAAGGAATTTTTTCTCAAAGGCTTCGAGGTGGGTTGCTCTCAAACGACAAAAGCCGTGCACTGAAATCTGAGCAGCCAACCGTTTATGGTTGTAGGGGGTGGGCTATTTATAGCCACTTGGCAACCCGACCTGATTTGTCCGAAATGACCCCGGGTCACTAAGGAACTGACATGTGTCTCAACGGTCAGATTTCAAACTCTCATGGCAACTTTACTTGGGCTACAAGCAAAGCTGACTTGTCCGGCTCTGGACAAGATTCGCTCTCATTGTCTTCACTCGAAGACATAGGTTTTTGGTTTAGGCATCACTTCAGTCATTCTGACTGGTTCTCCTGGACCCCACTTAACAGTACGGTGGTTCCTATGACTCAACACAAAAGAAAAAGAACCACGAAAGATCTAAGTCTTCGAGCTCCATAGGCTTCATAACGTGTCTTCTTTTGTCATAGTCTTCAATGTGAATATCTTCATATACCACCTTTGGCTTCAATGTCTTCATACATTTTTAGGGGTCATCTCTGGTAGTAAAACCGAATCAATGAGGGACTTCTACCTGTGTTATTCTGCAATTCTCACAAACACATTAGTCCCTCAACTAGGTTTGTCGTCAATACTCCAAAACCAACTAGGGGTGGCACTAGATGCACTTAAAGACATTACCGGAACCAACCCGAAGAAGCAACACCGGAAAGAAGCACACAACATAGTAAACAACCAACACATGAACATGGTATGATATGCCGGATGCGGTATGCGATGCATATGCATGATTGCAAAGGAATTATTGAACCTGGCCTCAACATGGAAATACAAGAGTGCCACTGGAAAGGTGAGGTGATTTCGGTTGAAATCGATATAAAGATCACCGGAATCGGATGCACGGTTTGGAAATGGCAAGCAAAACAAATATGGCACCAGTCTGCGATAAACAGCAAGTAGCCATCTAAATGCATCAAGATAAGTATGCTACAGCACTCAAACATGGCAACAAGATACATGGAAGGGATCCACTCAAGATGCTTGACAAAAGATGAACACTGAGCTACGGCTAATTCACTCATTAACAGGTTCAAACAAGCATGGCAAAAGTGCAAAAGATAACAGGTTTCAGACTTAGTGAAATTAACACAAGTCTGGAATTTATCATCAGGAAGCACACTTTAGAGCATGAAAACTACATGATACAGGAACATAACATGGCAAAGCAAGGCATGGCATGAAGCTACTCAAAGCACTTAACAAAAGTCCCTTAGTGACCTTGAGCCAAAATGGATCAGAGAATACAATTGCAACCATGTTAACATAGCAAAAACATAAACAGATCTCAGACTTGGTGAAAAACTGGAGCATGCAAATCAGTTAACGAGTAGGCATGTTTACGAGATCGATGCACTCACTACAGAGCATGGCATGACAAACCAAGCATACACCCATCAAGAAGACATGACATAGAACCTAGACATGGCAATAACTACAACATAGCTTGCACGGATCGATAGCAACATCCTCGGCAAAATCGCTAAACAAGTTAACAATCTACCAGGAACATTTTATAGCAAAAGTAGAGCTCGATTGACTCAAGCTAGGGTGCTCCATAAATGCAAATAAAGACATGGATGGATATAGCACCACAATGTTAACAAAACATCCTTAATGATCATCCTCAAAAGAGGCACGGATCACTAGGAAACAACATGAACATATGGCATAACGACAAAAACAGAACAAAGACTTAGTGAAATTCTAAGTCCCTGAAATCAGCATTACCGATTACGCTACTTTGCATGCTTGTGCTAGTCACCACAAATGTCAAAAAAATACATGGCATACACCCCTATAAAGATGGCATGGCATATAAAAAAAACATGTAGAGCTCAGGATCATATCATGCACACATTAAACATGGCAAAAATGACAAAATGCCATTTGCTGAAACAGATCGGACAAATTCCTCACATTGCCCTCTTCCAACAGCATTTCGGGCATCAAGATGAGCTCAAATGAAAATGATGCAATGAGTCGTCGAGGCGAACATTTTGATATGCTACACGCGCGAATCGGAGCAGCGGGTGATGAATTATGACATGATGAAAAGAGGCATATGAATCTGAAAATTTTCAGGACTTAGACGTATTTTAGCGAGCGTCAAATAGTAAAACGACGCACAGGCGGGATATAGCGGCGTAGCTCACCATGGCTCGGCCCAAAAGGACGGAGAGGCAGGCCGAGCCGGGCGATCTGGGCCGGTGCTGCTGGGCCTCCGCAAGGCCGGTCAATGGAGCCAATCGGGGAGGAGGTCGGCTGGATCGGGCTCCTCCCGATCCATGGCGGCGGCGGCGCTGGGAGACTCCGGCGACGGGGATGGCCGGAGCCGCGGCGGGCGGCGCCGGATCTGGAAGCAGGCGGCGGCGGGCTCCTCCTCGGGCTCGGATCGAGGCCGGAGCACTCCGGGATGGTGGCGGGGAGGTGTTCGGGCGACAGGGCGCGCTCCGACGAGCGACGGCGGCTGCCGGCGATGGCGGTGGCGGCGCCGGGCGGTGGCGGGGATCAGCGGCAGGCTCGCGGAGGAGCGAGCGCTCGAGCGACGGGGGTTTGGGCCCAGGCGGGCCGGCTCTGGGCGCCGTGGGCCCGCGCGGTGGAGAGAGGCGACGGTGACAAGTGGCGGTGCCTGAGTGGAGGAGAGCGACGGCGGAGCTGACGTGGCGCCTTTTGATTGGACGGAGTGAGGTGGCGGCGGGGTGGACGCGTCCGCCGGCGGGCGGACATGTCCGGCGGCGCGGAGAGAGGTGAGATCTAGGGTTTCGTCCGCGAATTTGGAAGGGTTGCACATATATATAGGTAGAGGGAGCTAGGACAGTCCAAATGAGGTGCGGTTTTCGGCCACGCGATCATGATGGAACGACCGAGATGATGTAGGGGGTTTAAGTGGGTTTTGGGCCACTTTGGAGGGGTGTTGGGCTGCAACACACATGAGGCCTTTTCGGTCCCTCGGTTAACCGTTGGAGTATCAAACAAAGTCCAAATGTCACGAAACTTGACCGGCGGAGGTAGAAAGGGGCACCGGGTGACATAGAAGCGCCGGATTGCAAAACGGACAACGGGGAAAATGCTCGGATGCATGAGACGAACATGTATGCAAATGAAATGCACATGATGACATGATATGCAATGCATGACATGCAAGCAATGACAAGGCAACAACAACGAATAACTGGAGGACACCTGGCACATCGGTCTCGGGGCGTTACAACACTCCACCACTACGAGAGGCTCTCGTCCCAAGATATAGAATGGCACCGGAGGGAAAAATAGAAGAGAAAGAGAAGAGGTAAAACTAAGTTGCTTTTTTGACAAACGAGTGAAACCAAAGAACCTTGAAACGGTTGAGAAAAATGAAAGAAAGAAAGCCATGGAGAAGAACAAAGTTGAAAGCACTCCGTTAAGAAAGAGGAACAAGGAAGAACAAATTCGAACAGCACTCCGGTTGAGAAGGGATGCAAGACTTGATAAAATGAAAGAACTTGAGCAGCGGGCACACACTCTGGTTAAATGGATAAGCACGGAAAGAACATGATCTTCACAATTTGAGATGATGATTGAAAAGAGCAACATCACAAGGCCTCCGGAACGAAAGAATAGAATATAGATAATTGAAATAAAAGAATGGAGAAGAAAATGCCAACTTCTGTCACAAAAGAGTTTGAGAAGGCATCCTTAGGAGAAGGGTCGAACGGAGTTGTTGGAACACCAACAACGAAAAAGAATAAGCTTAATATGGTCTTATGGAATACATCTCAAATTATGAGGTGAAATTCTGCCACTGACGAAAAGTAATAGATTGGATTGATATCAACAAGGAGACGAGAAACTTATTTCCCCGGGAGGATAAATGAAGAAATTGGATCATTTATAAGCACCATAATTAGCAACAATCCTTAGGGAAAGTTTTAGGTGAAATATAACCCAAGATAATTCCAATGAAGAGATTGATGGATTTGAAATACCTCATTCTTAACAACGTGTGAATCATGAAACATGAACTCAAATTATCAAGAATGACATAATACCACCTCCAATGATACGGAAGAAATAATTGCACTCCGGATAGCAAGATGAAGAAAACTTGAGCTTCTTAGCAAAGAATGTCGATGAACACTTCGAGAAGGAATTAAATCCTTGATGAATCCATCATGTAGAACCCTCATGAAGAACTCCGGTAATAAAAGAATGATCCAAAATAATTGAATGATGAAAAGAATAAGATTGAAGCCTTGCAATGATTTAGATAGAGATCTCCGTGATAATATAATTGAAAGAGGTTGGAACTCCGGGAAAAAGAGAAGATGAAACAAATGAAACCGAGAATTTGAAGGGCCTCCAGAATAAAGAATTAATCATTAGGATGAAACAAGAATAAGAATTACATTATGCTTGTCCTTCATCAATTAAATTGATGATAAACAATGGATTTGGCACACTACTTATTCTCATAGAAAGGATTAAGATAGATATAGCATAACTTGAGAACGTCTTCAACAAGTTACCGGTAGGATTGGGAAGAACGAATGAATATATACGATAACGAATGACGAGAACTCTTGCACGAACCACCGTTAGGATTGACAACGAATAACTAGATGTTATAGCAAGGAAGAAAAATCCTGAATAGCCACCGTAAGAATTGGAAATGAACGAAGTAAAGGGGTGAATCACCGGTAAGAATTAGCAAATGAACGAAGATGTTTGAGAGAATTTAGATCCATGAGAACGAAGAGATTACGAGCTGATTAGAGAGCGTAGTTGAATGACGCACCGGTAAGATTTTGAGTATGAGAGCTGAAAGCTGGAATGAATAAACCTGAATTTATGGACTCCGGATAATCAAACTGAGAAGACTCTTGAATTGCTCCGGATGGGTGAAAAGACTTCTCACAATCGAAAACAGTTATGAGAGGAAGGCAACAAGCTAGAATGATGAATCTTCGAGAGAACGGATAAGATATGGAGGAAAAACTCTTCTTCGGTCTTCAAAATCTGAGAATGACAACGAGAAACACCACCGTGAATTGTTGAGACACTCCGGAATAAAGAAGAATAGAAAAGTTGAATCAACAATGAAATGAATTTGAAAGATCTTGGAGAAAGACATTTGACTGATGATAAATCATTCTTACGTCAAACTTCAAAAAGAAATTTTTAGGATAGCTCCGGTAGAATTAGAAGAGTCAGGTAAGATCCTGGAAAAAGACCTGTGGGTTAGGGCCCACTCAAAAGAAACACCGTAGAATGATTTAAAAGAGAGAATGCACTGGTAAGATTTAAATGGCTAGAATGAGATAACAACCTCGAAATAGGTTGAACTGATCTTGAAAGACAAGAAGATCTTTCTAAGATATCTTTAGCAGTCCGGAATCATTGAATAGCAAGAAATGGACGATTAAGAGGTTCACTGGCATGAAAAGGCATAGAAATGAGGAAAAGGGTAAAGAAGCACCAAAAGCTTGAATTGAATCCACCGAAGGAGAAAAAGGAACGAAGAATGATGAACTTGAAGCTCCGTTAAAATCTTCATGAGAAACATCGGGTAAGAACATTGAAAGAAAAGAAAGAAGAGAAAGAAGAGACTTCAGATGAATAAGATGGACACTTGATCAAGAAATCAGAGTCCTTGAAGAAAAAGGTTGGGTGGGCGGGAAAAACAAAGGTAACTTGGAGACGGATGAAACAAACACCGTTGAGAAGAACTGATAATTGGTCTTGCGAATGTTGAAGTGATCGGATCCACTTGAAGAGAAACACGCCGGTTGAAAAGGATTGACATGACAATCTCGATTATCATGAAGGATTTGTATTCACATCGGAGTATGAGAACACCGCTTAGGAAAAGGTATGGAATCAACATTTGACTTCGAAGCAACTCGAATACCACAACTCAAAACAAAAACAAAGGATTGGCTTGCAGAATAAGCCGGAACAAACATATGATAGAGATTTCGTCCGAAGTTTTCGTGGTGGGGCCTACACGGGCTCGATCGTACAGCACCATCATGTACAAGGCAGTGCACATGACATATGAAGCGTCCGAGTCGGCATAGCCAAGGACTCTTTAAGACACAACGAGACCACTGTAAAACCAACCGTGGATAGGCGGACCACTAGACGTCGAACCCCAATTTCATATCATACATCTGTCGGAAAGATATCCTAAGAGCTACTTGAATTCCCACTTATAAACTCCCGAAATTTTCCGGTTATGCAATCAGGTGTTGGGGATATAGGGGAAGCATAATATTTCACCCAAAACTAACAAATCCTACATCCAGCTGTATCCATCCTTCAACACATAACCAAGAATCCTTCGGAAATAATCTACCTCAACCTTCGAAAAGCATCCGTTATACGAGTTATGGCAATACTCCCGAACTCCCGCCCCAGTACTAGGTGGCGTCGAGGTTATCTCACCAACAACTACATAAAAGAGATTTTCGATGTCGGCGAAACTAATCTCAGGTATTCTAGAACTGCAACGATAAAATTGTGACGACAACACCTCGGAGCTCAACTCCCCGGGACAGTTCCACAACCCCTAAATGTCAGGAGGCACCAAGAACAATGTTCTCGTCACAAAACCATCAGAATGATTCCAAGATACCCGCGTGATCCTAATTTTTTTTAGTGAAATTTGAGAAGAGAAGAGTCAAAACTCTACGTCAGGATGCCTCACCAGAGCGACGAAGGGACTGAGGACTAAAAAGAATTCCTAAACTCTCCGATATATATAATTCCTAAATGACTCAAAACATTTCTAGACTCAATAACGCCAGCGATTCGATCAAGCAGAGGGCTCCTAAGGTCGGGGACGGCTCTGATACCAACTTGTAACGCCCTCGATGCGGCTATATCTCCCACGTGTCGAAGCACGACTTAGAGGCATAACCGCATTGAAAGAAATGTCACAAGTGAGGTAATCTTCAGACGACCCATGTAATACATAAGGGAAAGAGATACATAGTTGGATTACAATCGCCACTTCACACAATTACATGAATAAAGCATTACATCAACCAGATACAATCAAGGTCTGACTACGGAACCAAAATAAAAGAAGACTACCCCAAAAGCTACACAGATCGCCGATCGACCCCAACTGAGTTCCACTATTGATCAACTGGAAATGGAAACGACATAACGAACACGATCTTCAATGAGCTCCTCCTTCGCGATCAAGACTATTTAAGCTTATAGGAAGGGTAAAAGGTATGAGTCACGGGGACTCAGCAATCTCACACCCTCGCGATCAAGACTATTTAAGCTTATAGGAAGGGTAAAAGGTATGAGGTGGAGCTGCAGCAAGTGACTAGCGTATATGGTGGCTAACATACGCAAATGAGAGCGAGAAGAGAAGGCAAAAGCATGGTCGAACATCTATGATCAAGAAGTGATCCTAGAACAACCTATGTCAAGCATAACTCCAACACCGTGTTCACTTCTCGGACTCCACCAAGAAGAGACCATCACGGTTACACACGCGGTTGGTGCATTTTAATTAAGGTAAACTTCAGGTTTTCTACAACTGGACATTAACAAATTCCCATCTGCCCATAAGCGCGGGCACGACTTTCGAAAGTTCAAACTCTGCAGGGGTGTCCCAACTTAGCTCATCACAAGCTCTCACGGTCAACGAAGGATATTCCTTATAGCGGGAAGACCCGATCAGACTCGGAATCCCGGTTACAAGACATCCTCGACAATGGTAAAACAAGTCCAGCAAGACCACCCGATGCACCGACATCCCGATAGGAGCTGCACATATCTCATTCTCAGGGCACACCGGATAAGCTAAGTGTACGGGAGCCAACGTAACCCAAGTTGCCAAGGGACGGCTCCGCATGGTGCTCTGGGTTGGACCAACACTTAGACAAGCACTGGCCCGGGGGTTTTAAAAATTAAGATGACCCTCGGGATGCGCGACTCCCAAGGGAAAAAGGCTAGGTGGTGAATTGTAAAACCAAGGTTGGACCTTGCTGGAGGAGTTTTATTCAAAGCAAATTGTCAAGGGGTTCCCATTACAACCCAACCGCGTAAGGAACGAAAAATCCGGGAACATAACACCGATATGACGGAAACTAGGGCGGCAAGAGTGGAACAAGACACCAGGCATAAGGCCGAGCCTTCGACCCTTTACCAAGTATATATATGCATTAATTAAATAAGAGATATTGTGATATCCCAATAAAATATCCATGTTCCAACATGGAACAAGCTCCAATCTTCACCTGCAACTAACAACGCTATAAGAGGGGCTGAGCAAAGCGGTAACATAGCCAAACAACGGTTTGCTAGGACAAGGTGGATTAGAGGCTTGGTTTAACAATATGGGAGGCATGATAAGCAAGTGGTAGGTATCGCAGCATAGGCATAGCAAAAGAGCGAGCAACTAGCAAGCAAAAATAGAAGTGATTTCGAGGGTATGGTCATCTTGCCTGAAATCCCACAAGGAAGAAGAACGAGTCCATTTAGAAGACAAACGGACGTAGTAGAACGGGTCCTCACAAAGGCGACGTTACCGGAACCAAACCGAAGAAGCAACACCGGAAAGAAGCACACAACATAGTAAACAACCAACACATGAACATGGTATGATATGCGGGATGCGGTATGCGATGCATATGCATGATTGCAAAGGAATGATTTAACCTGGCCTAAAGTTGGAAACCCAAGAGTGCTACTGGAAAGGTAAGGTGATTTCGGCTGAAATCGATATAAAGATCACCGGAATCGGATGCACAGTTTGGAAATGGCAAGCAAAACAAATATGGCACCGATCTGCGATAAATATGGCACTGATCTAAATGCATCAAGATAAGTATGCTACAACACTCAAACATGGAAACAAGATACATGGATGGGATTCACTCAAGATGCTTGACAAAAGATGAACACTGAGCTATGGCTAATTCACTCATTAACAGGTTCAAACAAGCATGGCAAAAGTGCAAAAGATAACAGGTTTCAGACTTAGTGAAATTAACACAAGTCTGGAATTTATCATCAGGAAGCACACTTTAGAGCATGAAAACTACATAATACAGGAACATAACATGGAAAAACAAGGCATGGCATGAAGCTACTCAAAGCACTTAACAAAAAGTGCCTTAGTGACCTTGAGCCAAAAGGGATCAGAGAATACAATTGCAAGCATGTGAACATAGCAAAAACATAAACAGATCTCAAACTTAGTGAAAAACTGGAGCATGCAAATCAGTTAACGAGTAGGCATGCTTATGAGCTCGATGCACTCACTAGAGAGCATGGCATGACAAACTAAGCATACACCCATCAAGAAGATATGGCATAGAAGCTAGACATGGAAATAACTACAACATAGCTTGCACGGATCAATAGCAACATCCTCGGCAAAATCGCTAAACAAGTTAACAATCTGCCAGGAACATTTTATAGCAAATGTAGAGCTCGATTGACTCAAGCTAGGGTGCTCCATAAATGCAAACAAAGACATGGATGGATATAGCAGCACAATGTTAACAAAACATCCTTAATGATCATCCTCAAAAGAGGCACGGATCACTAGGAAACAACATGAACATATGGCATAACGACAAAAACAGAACAAGGACTTAGTGAAATTCTAAGTCCCTAAAATCAGCATTACCGATTACGCTACTTTGCATGCTTGTGCTAGTCACCACGAATGTCAAAAAAATACATGGCATACACCCCTATAAAGATGGCATGGCATATAAAAAACACATGTAGAGCTCAGGATCATATCATGCACACATTAAACATGGCAAAAATGACAAAATGCCATTTGCTGAAACAGATCAGACAAATTCCTCACATCGCCCTCTTCCAATAGAATTTCGGGCATCAAGATGAGCTCAAATGAAAAAGATGCAATGAGAAGAAATGATGTACTCGTCGAGGCGAACATTTTGATATGCTACACGCGCGAATCGGAGCAGTGGGTGATGAATTATGACATGATGAAAAGAGGCATATGAATCTGAAAATTTTCAGGACTTGGACGAATTTTAGCGAGCGTCAAATAGTAAAACGACACACAGGCGGGATATAGCGGCGTAGCTCACCATGGGCTCGGCCCAAAAGGACGGAGAGGCAGGCCGAGCGGGGCGATCTGGGCCGATGCTGCTGGGCCTCCGCGAGGCCGGTCAACGGAGCCAATCGGGGAGGAGGTCGGCTGGATCGGGCTCGTCCCGATCCATGGCGGCGGCGGCGCTGGGAGACTCCGGCGATGGGGATGGCCGGAGCCGCGGCGGGTGGCGCCGGATCTGGAAGCAGGCGGCGGCGGGCTCCTCCTCGGGCTCGGATCGAGGCCGGAGCACTCCGGGACGACGGCGGGGAGGCGTTCGGGCGACGAGGCGCGCTCCGACGAGCGAAGGCGGCTGCCGGTGATGGCGGTGGCAGCGCCGGGCGGCAGTCGGCAGCGGGGATCGGCGGCAGGCGCGCGGAGGAGCGAGCGCTCTGGGCGCCGCGGGCCCGCGCGGTGGAGAGAGGCAGCGGTGACAAGTGGCGGCGCCTGAGTGAAGGAGAGGGGCGGCGGAGCTGATGTGGCGCCTTTTGATTGGACAGAGTGAGGTGGCGGCGGGGTGGACGCGTCCACCGGCGGGCGGACATGTTCGGCGGCGCGGAGAGAGGTGAGATCTAGGGTTTCGTCCGCGAATTTGGAAGGGTTGCACATATATATAGGTAGAGGGAGCTAGGAGAGTCCAAATGAGGTGCGGTTTTCGGCCACACGATCGTGATCGAACGACCGAGATGATGGATGGGGTTTAAGTGGGTTTTGGGCCACTTTGGAGGGGTGTTGGGCTGCAACACACATGAGGCCTTTTCGGTCCCTCGGTTAACCATTGGAGTATCAAAAGAAGTCCAAATGGCATGAAACTTGACCGGCGGTCTACTGGTAGTAAACCAAGGCCGCATGACAAGTCTCGGTCCAATTCGAAAACGTTTAACACCCTCACACGAAAAGAGGTAGAAAGGGGCACCGGGTGACATAGAAGCGCCGGATTGCAAAACGGACAACGGGGAAAATGCTCGGATGCATGAGACGAACATGTATGCAAATGAAATGCACATGATGACATGATATGCAATGCATGACACGCAAGCAATGACAAGGCAACAACAACGAATAACTGGAGGACACCTGGCACATCGGTCTCAGGGCGTTACAGTGGAGGTTGGAGGGGGTCGACGGTGGAGATGAACAGTATCCCATAGAGTCCCGTTTTGTGGTACGCCACACCCCTGCAGATGAACAGGACCCCCATTTCGACCGTATCGCTCCAACACAAGTCCGTTTCCTCTATCTTGCGGTACGCCACCCCTATTGATCAACAGGACCCCCGTTTCGACCGTACGAGGTCTGTTTCCTCCGTTTTGTGGTACGCCAGACCCCTCCCGATGAACAGGATCTCGTTTCGACCGTGGCCGGTCGAACACAAGGCCGTTTCCTCCGTTATGCGTTACACCAGGCCTCGTTTCCATGGGCTGTTCCATCCAAGCCCTCCCGATGAAGACGACGACACATTCTGTTCCGACCCAGCCGGTTGGCTCCCCATGAACACGACGATGACGCAGTTTCTCTATTCCGACCCAGCCATGTACACGAGCCCTGGCCGTACGTATGCGCGAGTAGGCGTTCGAGACCCTGCCCATATGTACGTTTGTGGCCGTATTTTCTTTCTTGCACACTGACCACTGTACGTACGTGTACATGCTACGTGCGCGCCTCTACTACGACACGTGCGCGCCTCTACATCGACCAGTATGTACGTACACGTTTGTGACCAGAATGACAATGCTACGTACGCTTCGACCAGGTGGGTCCCGACTGTCAGGCACTTCCTTGCGTGCGAAGATGTAGCTGGTGGGTCCCAGCAGTTAGGGGGGCGAATCATTTTTTTACCCGGATGCACTTCCTTGCGTGCGAAGATGTAGCTGGTGGGTCCCAGCAGTCAGGGGGAAACGTTTTTTCACGAAATACGGTGGCCCGTCCGGTGGGTCCCCGCTATTAGGTGGAGGAATAATTATTTTGCGCGTAATAAGGAGGCACTTCCTTGCTACGGCCATGGACCCAGCTGTCAGCCTCTCCACATACAGTCCACGTCCGATGGAAGCCGTTCCTTGACCACGTTGACCACGCTGCACCGAGAGCACCAAGGCGGTGGCGAGGCCTAGGAAGGGGACGACGCAGAGCCAGGGAAGACGTGGCCGTGGAAGCCCGCGCGGAGAGGAGTACGAGGGTTCACTAGTTCGGCTGCGGTGTGAGGCTGCCGTCGCTGCAGAATAACAGGGGGTGTGGGTGAGTAGAGGGATGGCCTGTCCAGCTGTGGGAGTAGTAGGGGGCGGTGAGGCCTCCGCGGCATCGCAGCCGGCCACAGGAGGCAGGAGCACGAGGCACGACCAGCGCTGGTTTGGGCGGCTGGAGCAAGACGACCAGAGGTTGAAGAAGCACTACGGCCGTTGGATGGACATCGTACGGTCAATGGAGCTAGAATCGTGCATATTGACTAAGTTGACAAAGCCCTCCGTCCCCGTCAACTTAGTAGGCCCACAAGTCAGCCTCCCACTATACAGGGTCCCAGCTAGCAGGGGGAGTATTCATTTTTTGTGCGTAATAAGGAGGCACTTCCTTGTGTGCGAAGATATAGCTGGTGGGTCCGAGCTGTAAGCGGCGGTAACCTTTTTTTCACGAAATACAGAGGCCCTTTCGGTGGGTCCCAGATGTCAGGTGGAGGAATCATTATTTTGCACATAATAAGGAGGCATTTCCTTGCGTGCGGCCGTGGACCCAGCTGTCAACCTCTCCATGCACAGTCCACTTCAAATGCATGTCGGTCGTTGACCATGTTGACCAGGCCACGTTGAGAGCACCAGGGCGATGGACGACGGCGAGGCCTAGGAAGGGAATGACACGGAGCTAGGGAAGACTCGGCAGTTGTTTCCCATGCAGAGGGGAGTACGACTGTACGAGGGTTTATTGGTTCGTCTGCCATCGCCGGAGAATAATAGCAGGTGTGGGTGAGTAGAGGGATGGCTAGGCTAGCGATGGGAGTATGGTGGGGCGGTGAGGCCTGCGCGGCAGCAGAGCCGGCCGCGGGGAGGAGGGAGCAGGCAGTCCCGCCGGCGCTTGTTTGAGCGGCTGGAGTAGGAAGAGTGGAGATTGAAGAAGCACGACGGCCGTTGGATGGACATCCAATAGTCACTGCTTGTGCGTCAACCTTTTTTTAGGAAAGCCTCAAATCTGTGGAAAACAACATACAACCCATCTGCCATTATTTCTAATAATTTACAGCCCATTTGCTAATTCTTAAGGTTTTTTTTGGAGCCCATATTCTTTTTGTTAGCATTATAGCCCATATTGTGGCCACGGTTAAAAAAATATACGAAATTTTGCATATTTCGGTGCGGTCCGAACTGTTTTTAATCCTGAAATTTTGAGTCACGTTCAAACTGATTTTAAAAATAAATATATATCAATATAAAATCCAACAAATTGTCCACACATAAAAATCAATGCAATTTAAAATATCTGAATGAAAAAAAAGAAATTTGAAACTAATTGCCTGTTTAATGTGTTTTAAAAATGTACAGCCCATTTCTCATTACTGATAGGCCATTTTTTCGGCCAACCGAATGAAGCTCTCCTCATCTTGAAAGATTTGCAGCCCAACAGGCATGACAAAGCGGCTCACTTGGCAAATCACAAAAAACTGGGCTATGGCCATGGACCCAGCTGTGGCCATGGACCCAGTTGTCAGCCTCTCCACGTACAATACTCTTCCGATGGAAGTTGGTCATTGACCACATTGACCATGCCGCACCGAGAGCACCAAGGCGATGGACGACGGAGAGGCCTACGAAGGGGACGACGCAGAGCCGGGGAAGACGTGGCAGTGGATGCCCACGTGGAGAGGTGTACGAGGGTTCACTGGTTCGGCCGTGGTGTGAGGCCGCCGTCCCCGCAGGGCCTGGCTAGCGGTGGGAGTAGTAGGGGGCGGTGAGGTCTCAACGGCAGCACAGCCGACCACTGGAGGCAGGAGCAGGCAATCTCCCTGGCACTGGTTTGCGCGGCTGGTGCAAGAAGAGCAGCGATTGAAGAAGCAGCAGGACCGTTCGATTCAAATCCAACGGTTACTGCTGCTACAATCGTTTGTTGACTAAGTTGACAAGCCCTACGTACGCGTCAACTTAGTAGGCCCATAGGTCAGGCACACAACCGGTGCGCCCCAGATATTAGTGGGAGGAATCATTTTTTTTCGCGTAATAAGGAGGCAGTTGATTGCGTGCGGCCAGCCCAGCGGAGGGAGTAGGGTGGGCCCGGGAAGCCTGCGCGACATCACAACGGGCAATAAGAGGAGGGAGCAGGCAGTCCTGCCGATGCTAGTTTAGGCAGCTAGAGCAGGAAGATAAGAGATTGAAGAAGCACGTCGGCCGTTGGATGGACATCCAACAGTAACTGCTGCTAGAATTGTGTGTTGACTGACAAAGCCGTGTGTAAACAAGCCAACCTCAAAATCTGGGGCGTGTACAACCCATTTGCTATTATTTTTATAATTTTTACTCATTTTCTAATTCATATGGAATTTATTGCAGCCCGTTTTCCATTTTTAGAATTGCTGCCCATTTTCTGGTCAGTACCAGGGTTAAGTAATTAACTAAATATGTGGGGAATTTTGAAAATTCGCAAAGTTTTCCTGAGGAAAAAATATTCTTAATCCAAAAATTAGTAGCCATACTAAAACAAATTTAAAAATAAATTAGTACTATGTCATGTTAAATCCAATGAAATACTCCCTCCGTCCCAAAATTCTTGTCTTAGATTTGTCTAAATACAGATGTATCAAGTCATGTTTTGGTATTAGATACAGCCGTATCTAGACTAATCTAAGACAAGAATTTTGGGACGGAGGGAGTATAAGGTATCAGTGAAGAACAAAAACAAAAAAATAAACTAATATCCCATTTGCTATTTTTTTGGAATTTTCAACCCCTTTTGATATTACTTTTAACAGACACTGACCATACTCTTTGGCCAGGCCGGAATGCATCCCTCCTCGTCTTGAAAGATTTGCATCCTAGTAAGTCGGAGAAAACAAATAGGCCTAGCTTGGGTATTCTTCAAAAAGAAATACTGGGCTACCTATTTTCCCAAAGAAAAAACTGCTGGGCTAGTCATGTTGTTAGACGGGCCATAGAGACCGCACAACCCAGTTTATAGCCTGCTCCTCCGAATTACTACTAATAAAAAGTGGTGCAATTCTGTCGTTAATTGACTATACATTGAAAATGATGTGGGTCCCAGATATCAGCAGGGTGGATTAGAGTAAAAAATGAGGGGTTCATCTGAGTAGTAAAAGAGGCGCTTTCTTGTGTTCGGGAGTGGACCTGGTGGGTCCGTACTGTCATACTCACAACTACAGTCCTCTCCCGATTCACTATGTTGACAGGGCCGGACGATGGCGCCACGATGAGCACACCAAGGCGGAGGATAAAGTGTTGTCGCCAATGTGTTGGGCTAGGTTGGACATTCTTATGAAAAATAAAAATGGACCAGATCTATTTACGACATTGACTATGATTTGCATGGGTACGCTGGTTGCAGGAAGAAAATGCTGGGAGAAAGAAGACTGGTCGCTATCTTTGCCGAAGAATAATATCGACTGAATGTAACGACACTATCATAGGAAATAGTATCCTCCTGTTAAATCATGAATTTAAAGAACTGGTGCATGAGCATTTAGCTTTATTTATTTATTTACTTATTTTTGTTTAGGGGGCCATGAGCATGTACCTGGGCCGGATTCATGTGAGAGCCTCCCTTCCAGTTAATTATGGGCTTCTCTATTGGGCCTTCATCAGTGGTCTGCATGTTATCAACAAGTGGAAAATGTGTTCTGTATGAAAAATAGTATGCGCTACGTACGGTACGGGGCACTAAAGGATCGAACCGTGCAACGACTTCCAAAACATTGTGTTTGTCATTCTAACAACACATTTATTCAACCAACAGACGAAATATACTACTGATTGTACATTGAAAATAGCAGCAGCAACCAGGGCTGGGGGTGCAACAGAAGCAGTAAGCAGGCCAGAAGAGTGAAGACGCGGCTCTCTCTTCCAAACCAAACATCAGCCATCATTACAAAAGCGCTACCAAAAAAGAACAAGTGTATGCATCAAACTAAATAAAGATCCTACTACACCAAGTGTATGCATCTAACTAACTGGCTCAGTTAGTCGTTACTATTTATTAAGCTGTGGAGATTGGCTGACGGCTTGAACCAGATGGGTGCCTGACGGGGGAAACTCCAGCCAGCGGGTCGAAGTCTGATACTTGCGACCCTCTCTCCTACTTTGGGCTGCAGAGCGTGGCGACACATACAGGGTATGGTGCATGCAGAGACGCATGGTATGCTATGTACACACAGTTTTGCCTGATGAACGAAACCGTGCTGCCATCATGATCCTTGCCGTCGGTTATCTCCTGGTTAATCGGATAATTCAGTCTGACAAACAGAGAGCGTGTACCAAGGCTACTTACCAACCTCCAGTCAAAAATTCCTGAAGGCCTAGAGAATCTGGGATCCTGCTCAAAGACCTTGCAATGACTGTGATTGTATTCCGCGAAACAACAGGTCCGATACATGCGAATGATCATCAATTGTTCACCGTCGTCTGATCGAGCCAGGAACCACCTGCAACTGCCATGCCACTTTTCTTTGAAAGGTTCTGGGATTAGGAAGGGTAGGGACACCAGGCGGCCTACAACATCATATCAAGTTGGAGTCAAATAACCCTAAAAAAAGTTGGAGTCAAATAAAAAAGGGCTCTTGATGTAGTCAATCTTAAGAACGGCATGCTATGAGCATGAATATTTTTTTAGTAAATGTTGACAGTAATATAAGCAAGCCATCATGATATCATAGGAAAGTAACATACTGCTATAACATCCATTTGTAGCGATGACTGGAGTTGGCCAACAATACGTCCAGCCATAGAAGGAGTCGATAGTGTAAATGAGGCCCTTGTGTTCAATGGCATCAGAGAACCATGGAGGATGTATGATCCTGAGATGGACATGCAGATTTATCCACTTACCGCAGCGACCTGTCAGATAGGCGAGACCGTGGTTGAAGAACACAATTAGCCTGAAGTCTTTATAATTCACAGATCTTGTGGGCACTTGACAGATTACAACCTTGAGCAAATGAAACTTGGTATCCTGTTGGCTACTGTAAGATTCTGAGTATTCTGGGCCGCGGTGCCAAAGTAGTGTAGTGTTAATCGAAGTAAGGGGGATCAATCACCGGGTGTAGACCTCCACGAGCATCCAGCTGCCGCGACCGTCGACGAGCACCATCCAAGACGTGTTCATGCCGACCCAGTACATACCGTTAATGTAGCTGAGGGTGACGGGGATCGGATCGCAGTCAAGGGGGTTGATGCTTGCCACCCTATGATCGTTATGCTGCATGACATGCCATTTCTGAAGATCAGGCGACATCAGCAAGCAAGGAGCTGGCTTAAAAAGCTCCGGCCTGAGGGCTTTGAGTAAACGGTACAACCCCGATGAGCACGCGGCGAGTGGCATGGTATTGAGATTGTCCACACGTGAAACAATGATCTTGATTAACTCTATGGGGAGCGAATTCCAGCCACTCTTTTGGCGGACGCTGCTCGGTTCTGCTATTGTTAGCGCTTGGGTTTCGGACAAGGGGGGAGGCGCCTTAGCGGGGATGGAAGATTGGACAAGGGGGGAGGCACCTTAGCAGGGATGGAAGATCAGACAAAGATGGAGAAGCGAATATGTGCTGTGGGAAGTGGACAGGTGATGATGACTACAACATGCCGCTTGACTTACGAGACACATACCATCAGCATAGGGTCATATTGAAGTTAGACAACTTGCTTGAGTGATCACAGTACTGGTCCAATCATTGTTATATCAAAAGTAAATTGTTTGGAGTGAAACATAAGATATTTTTAGTGATACGTATATCAAAAGTAAACTGTTTTCTTTCAAATTTGTGAATATGTATTATTCTACTTTGGATCCATTACAACGGACGGGCTCATTGTTATAAAGGTTTATCTCTTGCATTCTCCGCAACCAACACCTAGTGTACTGGTCCGGGCTGGATGCTTGCAGCGCGATGACCTGAGTTCGGATTCTGTCCTAAACTTTAGCTTTTTATATTTTTTAATATATACTATACTTCTTTCGCTACAGTACTGGCAGTGGAACCCACAGAGTACTTAGAATACATGATTAAGGATGGATTTGTTTCTTTTTAACTTCTTGTACAAATCTGTAGCCAGCCTGCAAGTCATGTACACTGTACTGACAATGGACCCCACAAAGTACGTAGAATACAATATTAAGGATGCAATTAACTTTTTATAGAGGGAGAATCATACACGCAATGAACTCAAATGGATTGGACGTGAATCTATTATTCTCCAATGGCAACCGGCAAATTTCCTTCCGCGGGCCGGAGTAGGTTTCTCGATTTGCATGTGGGTTTAACGGAGGGGTTTGATGGAGGCGAGGAGGCATGTTCAGCCGGGCGTGTAGTGGACGGTGCAGTACTATTCGTTTTGACAACTACAACTAGTATATTACTAGTACGCGGGTACGTGCATAACACGTGCAAAGTTCAATTCGTGAAAACAGATCTCCCACGCTGATTTTTTTTCTTCAAAAAATAAGTCCTTGAAAAGTCTAACAAATCAACAATTCTGTTCTGTTTGTATGTAAAGTTATCATGACAGCTATCCTAATTTCACTAATCAAAATGTCCTAGTCACATTTTTTCTTCGAAGAAAAATATTTTCATGGTTGCAAAACTTGGTAACATAATTTTTTTTCCATCTCATGTATTTGTGCAGTGTGATAGATGACTTCACCATTGTACTATCATATACATGTGGTATTCCCTAAAAAAATGCTATTTCATGGGCGGACGGGATGCAAAGCTACCAGTACTTTGATACACTCTAGGAGAAGGATGGAGATAGGAGTACAGGACCGAAAGTATGGCGTGACTGCGGTTTGCTGCGCTGCAGGTCCATCAGTCCATGGCCGGACAACATCCTTCTATCTACGTGGCCCAACCTTGCAGTGCACAAACGCGACGTCCTGCAATAAACAATTCGGGTGGGCCTAGATTTCTCTAGAATGAACAACCAGCTGCATGGTGGATACTGTAGACGCGAATCCGTGCATTCTGAACCATAGGATTTGTCATGGATCTAAGGATGATAGTAGAATGGGGCGGGGTAGGTATGAGGAGGCAAGGTCCTAGCTATGGCGAAGTTGTACACACGAGTTTTACAAGTTCAGGCCCTTCGTGGAGGAAGTAACATCCCTACGTCTCGGTGCCCTGAGGCGGTCGATTGGATTACGTATGTGTGTGTGTGTGTGTTTATAGAAGGTGCGAACCCTTGTCGTAGTGGAGGGGGGTGGCTTATATAGAGTGCGGCGCCAGGACCCCAGCCAGCCCACATTACAAGGAGTTTAAGGTACATAAAGAGATGGCGTTACTGGTAATGCTAGCCTTAAATGCCTTAAATATTACAGAGTGGACGCTTGCCCATTGCTGTTCTCGACGACTCTTGGTCTTCAAACATGTCAAATGGATTCTTGTATGGTCGAATGATCGTGTGGTCGAGTGACCCAAAGAAGGAGGAGTCTCCGAGTGACTGGTAGGTTGAGTGGATTGCACTTGACACCCTTGTTGGGCCCTCCCTGTTGTCTCTTGAGCTTCTTTGCTTCTAAGACAGTGAACTTGGATAGGACATATAGGTCAGGCCTATTACCCTACCCCAGGTCTATGTCCTCATCCTTATTCCCCGAATGGATTGAGTTCCGAGTGAAAAGAAGGTTGAAGTTGATCTTGTCTTGACTCTTGTGTTTCCCAACTATTCATTTCTGAACAGAGGTCAGTGTTGGAATTTCGGCTTCGTTTCAGTCGCCTTGATCGATTCAGAAATTGCCGATTGGTTTTATAACGCCACCTGTCGAGTGTTGTCTTTGACGGGAAATCTTTGGCGTGACTGGTTGCGGCGGATCCCAGATTTTGCGGGATTCGAAATTTTGGGGGAAGCGCGCCGGACGGAGCATGCCGTGGTAAGAGGAGTCGATAAACATGAACGTTTCGATTTCTGTGCCACCTTTTTTGGCACATATCTCGCGTGCGACTGTTGAGGTATTTGACAGGATCACCCGGGCCCGCACGTCAGCCACTCAGAAGTGGGCCTTTAAAAGCGGCGAGGCGAGGTGCCTGCACTGTGCGCGTCCATTCTCCTTCTTCTTCCTCTTGCTCCACCACCGCATCCGGCTTCTCCACTCTCGACGCTGCTGCTCCGCCGCCATGGGAAAGGAAAAGACGGCGGCGCTGGAACACGCGAAGAAGGCGACGGGGGCGGCGAAGGGCAAGAAGACGAATCGGGGATCTTCATCGTGCTCGGGGCTGCCACCAGGTTGGATCGAAAGTGATTGGATCCGATCTTCGATTCGACAAGAGGATTTGGATGAGCTGGCCGAGTCAGGGCTGATCGTCCACAAGGCTTCCCGGTTGCCGGAGGGGGAGACGGAGCCACAGCCGCGGCCGGGTGAGTGCATTTTGCTTGCTATGCATGCCGACCGTGGTTTCTTGCTACCCCCGCATCCTTTTTTCTGGGGTTTCTTGAATTTCTTCAGGGCCCAACTCCATCATTTCACTCCCAACACCATCACGTATCTTGCTACATTCATGTCCATGTGCGAGAATTTCTTGGGGTGTCGACCACACTAGGGTCTTTTCAAGCACATTTTCACCATCCGATCCCAGTCAGTGAAGAAAGAAAACTCGAAGGACGAGAAAACCCACGTTATCCAGATGTGTGGGGGTTTGGGTATCCAGAAGAGGAAAAGGAGTTCCTTTCCTCCGATGACCCTTCCTAAGTCGGTCAGAGGCTGGCAGTCGACCTGGTTCTACTACAAGGATATCGCGACTCCAGGCCAGTTGACTGGACTTCCTCCTTTTTCTTTCGACCGTGTTAAGACTCCTTCCTCGTTGAAAGTGACCGCCGCGGAGAAGGCAGAGACATGCATGCTGGTCGAGAGGGTGGTCCAGCTGATCAACCAAGGCGTCACCGGCATGGATTTGTTGGAGGTGTTCCTCAGTCGGCACATCCAACCGCTCCAGGTCCGTGACCATTCCATGTGGATGTACTCCAGCGCTGGTGACACCTCTCGGGTTCATCCAGAGGAGGTTTTGGCCGAAACCGTGGCTCAATGGCTGGCGAGCATCACAGGGAACAAGGACAACCCCAGGGGCGCCAGGAGAGTCGACCCTTTCAGCAACAGCAACCAGCCAGACAAGGTTTAGCCGATATGACCGATTGCATTTGAATGCGTTTTCCGACTATTTGTTAATCCGACTGATTTCCACTCGACTTCTTGTCTTGTAGATTTACACAGATCATTGAAGTGACCGAGTGCTGCCAAACTCCAGACGACCAACCGAGTGCTGCCAAGGAAGCTCTTCTTCAGTTGAATCTCGTGATGGGACAGATGAAAGTGGTGCACGAGGCCAGTCAGGTGGCCTTGAACGCCGGCGCTGCTCTGCAGACCAATGTCCAGGTTAGTTGGTTTCTGACTAATCTTACTTCTCATCCACCCACTAGGGTTTGTCTGCCCTAAAGTCATAGAGGTCTTCCACTTCAGTCGACTTGGATTTTTGAACTAGTGGGGGCTCGCTGAGTGCACCCACTGGGTGTAGTCCCTGAGACCATAGTTGATGATAACCCACAAGTATAGGGGATCAATTGTAGCCTCTTTCGATAAGAGTGTCGAACCCAAAGAGGAGCTAAAGGTAGAACAAATATGCCCTCAAGTTCTATCGACCACCGATACAACTCTACGCACACTTGACGTTCGATTTATCGGAAACAAGTATGAAACTAGAAGTACATTGTAGGTGTTTTTGGGTAAGCTTGCAAGAAAGTAAAGAGCATGTAAATAAAAGCTAGGGGCTGTTTAGATAAAGACAAAACTAAATTAGTTTTAGTAAAGAGCTTTTGTCAACAAGAAGGTTATTTGTCCCTAGGCAGTCGACAACTAGACCGGTAATCATTATTGCAATTTTATTTGAGGGAGAGGCATAAGCTAACATACTTTCTCTACTTGGATCATATGCACTTATGATTGGAACTGTAGCAAGCATCCGCAACTACTAAAGATTCATTAAGGTAAAACCCAACCATAGCATTAAAGTATCAAGTCCCCTTTATCCCATATGCAAACAACCTACTTACTTGGGTCTGTGCTTCTGTCACTCACGCCACCCACCATATGCAAATCATAAGCATATTACAAACCCTACAGCGAGAATCCCTCATGCTTGCGCGACACGGAGAGCACCATAGGACAGCACCAATAATAAAACATACAACTCAAACCAATCACGATCATCAAATAGCCATTAGGACAAAACAGATCTACTCAAACATCATAGGATAGCCATACATCATTGGGAAATAATATATAGCGTTGAGCACCATGTTTAAGTAGAGATTACAACGGGTAAGAGAGAGGTTACACCTCTGCATCGAGGGGGGAAGAGTTGGTGATGATGGCGGTGAAGTTGTTGGTGAAGATCGCGATGATGATGATGGACCCTGGTGGCACTCCGGTGCCACCGAAAGCGAGGGGGAGAGAGCCCCCTCCTTCTTCTTCTTCCTTGACCTCCTCCCTAGATGGGAGAAGGGTTTCCCCTCTGGTCCATGGCCTTCATGGCGTGGGAGGGGCGAGAGCCCCTCAGAGATTGGATCTGTCTCTCTGTCTCTCTCTGTTTCTGTGTTCTTAGATTCTTCCCTTTCACCGTTTCTTATATTCCCGGAGATCCGTAACTCCGATTGGGCTAAAATTTTAACACGATCTCTATCCGGATATTAGCTTTCTTGCGGCGAAAGAAGGGCTCCAACCTCCTTACGGGGTGGCCACGAGGGTCAGGGGCGCGCCTGACACCCTGGGGCGCGCCCCCTACCTCGTGCCCCCCTCGGGCACCGTCTCGCGATGATTCCACTTCCCAAAATTCATAAATATTCCAAAATAAATATCCGTCAGTTTTTATTCCGTTTGGACTCCATTTGGTATGGGTTTTCTGCGAAACAAAAAATATGCAACAAACAGGAACTGGCACTGGGCACTGGATCAATATGTTAGTCCCAAAAATAATATAAAAAGTTGCCAAAAAGTATATGAAATTTGAATAATATTGGCATGGAACAATCAAAAATTATAGATATGACGGAGATGTATCAGCATCCCCAAGCTTAATTCCTGCTCGTCCTCGAGTAGGTAAATGATAAAAAAGATAATTCTTGATGTGGAATGCTACCTAGCATAATCTTGATCATATGTCTAATCATGGCATGAATATTAAGATACGAGTGATTCAAAGCAATAGTCTATCCTTCGACATAAAAATAATAATACTTCAAGCATACCAACCAAGCAATTATGTCTTATTGAAATAACATAGCCAAAGAAAGCTCATCCCTACAAAATCATATAGTCTGGCTATGCTCCATCTTCACCACATAAAGCATTCACATCATGCACAACCCCGATGACAAGCCAAGCAATTGTTTCATACTTTTACGTTTCTCAAACCTTTTCAACTTTCACGCAATACATGAGCGTGAGCCATGGACATAGAACTATAGGTGGAATAGAATATGATGGTGGGGGTTATGTGGAGAAGACAAAAAAGGAGAAAGTTTCACATCAACTAGGCGTATCAACGGGCTATGGATATGCCCATTAATAGATATCAATGTGAGGAGTAGGGATTGCCATGCAACGGATGCACTAGAGCTATAAGTATATGAAAGCTCAAACTGAAACTAAGTGGGTGTGCATCCAACTTGCTTGCTCATGAAGACCTCGGGCATTTTAGGAAGCCCATCATCGGAATATACAAGCCAAGTTCTATAATGAAAATTCCCACTAGTATATGAAAGTGTTAACTCAAGAGACTCTCTATATGAAGAACATGGTGCTACTTTGAAGCACAAGTGTGGTAAAAGGATAGTAACATTGCCCGCCTTTTTTCTCTTTTTTTGCGGGCTTCTTTGGCCCCCTTATTTTTATTTAGGCTTCTTTGGCCTATCCCCCTTTTTTTGGGGAATGCTCTAATAATGATGATCATCACACTTTTATTTACTTACAACTCAATATTCCAACTCGATACTAGAACAAAGACATGACTCTATATGAATGCCTCCGGCGGTGTACCGGGATGTGCACTGATCTAGCGTAGCAATGACATCAAAAAATGGACAAGCCATGAAAACATCATGCTAGCTATCTTACGATCATGCAAAGCAATATGACAATGATGCTCAAGTCATGTATATGATGATGCTGGAAGTTGCATGGCAATATATCTCGGAATGGTTATGGAAATGCCATAATAGGTAGGTATGGTGGCTGTTTTGAGGAAGGTATATGGTGGGTTTATGGTACCGACGAAAGTTGCACGGTACTAGAGAGGCTAGCAATGATGGAAGGGTGAGAGTGCGTATAATCCATGGACTCAACATTAGTCATAAAGAACTCACATACTTATTGCAAAAATCTATTATTCATCGAAACAAAGTACTACGTGCATGCTCCTAGGGGGATAGATTGGTAGGAAAAGACCATCACTCATCCCCGACCGCCACTCATAAGGAACACAATCAATAAACACCTCATGCTCCGACTTCGTTACATAACGGTTCACCATACATGCATGCTACAGGACATGCAAACCTCAACAAAAGTATTTCTCAATTTCACAATTACTCAACTAGCACGACTCTAATATCACCATCTTTATATCGCAAAACTATTGCAAGGAATCAAACATATCATATTCAGTGATCTACAAGTTTTATGTAGGATTTTATGACTAACCATGTGAATGACCAGATCCTGTCATCTCTCTAAATAGATATAAGTGAAGCAAGAGAGTTTTAATTCTTTCTACAAAAGATATGCCCACACTCTAACAAATATAAGTGAAGCAAAAGAGCATTGTACAAATGGCGGTTGTCTAAGTGAAGAGAAACAGGCAATCAAAGCTTCAAATGATATAAGTGAAGCACATGAAGCATTCTATAAAGCCATACTCAAAAGATATAAGTGAAGTGCAATGAGCATTCTATAAATCAACCAAGGACTATCTCATACCAGCATGGTGCATAAAATAAAAATGAAAACTAAATGCAAAAGACGCTCCAAGATTGCACATATCGCATGAACGAAACAAATCCGAAAACATACCGATACTTGTTGAAGAAAGAGGGGATGCCTTCCCAGCATACCCAAGCTTAGACGCTTGAGTCTCCTTGAATATTTAATTGGGGTGCCTCGGGCATCCCCAAGCTTGAGCTCTTGCCTCTCTTCCTTCTTCTCACATCGAAACCTTCTCAATCATCGAACACTTCATCCAGACAAAACTTCAACAGAAAACTCGGTAAGATCCGTTAGTATAATAAAGCAAATCACTACTATAAGTACTGTTGCAAACCAATTCATATTTTGTTTTTGCATTTTGTCTACTGTAATATAACTTTTCCATGGCTTAATCCACTAATATAAATTGATAGTTTCATCAAAACAAGCAAACTATGCATCAAAAATAGAATCTGTCTAAAACAGAACAGTCTGTAATAATGTGAACATTCACCATACTTATCATACTTGAAAAATTCTACCAAAATTAGGAAAAATAAAAAATTTGTATAGGAAGAAATTTCAAAAATAATCATAAACATTTGACATTCCAGCTAAAAATGTAAAATCGCGCACTATAGCCAAAGTTTCTGTCCTGCACCGTACAAACCATCAAGCAAATGTAAACATCCTAAAGGCAAACCTTGGCACATTATTTTTATAATACAATGGAATTGTACAAGGGGATAATTATTTTTATTGAAAAGTTTCTGTAATTAAGATTCACAAAGTTCCCATGGGCATGAACAAAGTTCAAGGACGTCCCCCACTTTCACAATGCTCGTCTCTCTCACTTTCACTTTTCTTTTAGAAAAAGTTTTGGGTTCCCCTCTTTATTTTTGTTGTTTTTAAACTATATGAAAGCACTCAACATAAATAAATGACTCTCTAAAAATTCCAGGTTGTCTCCCTGGCAGCGCTTTCTTTAAAGCCATTAAGCTAGGCATATGGTCCTCTAGTAATGAATCCACCCGGATCCCAAGGTATATCAAAGCCAATTTTAATTAACAATGATTTATAATTTAGTAGTGAGCACAAAGTAACATATATCATCTAACAACGAAGTATAACTCTCTTCCTATGCATCGGCATGTCATAAAAGAACAATTCACGCACACAAAGTAAAGGCCAATGCATAGTATAAATAGTTTCTTGCAATTTTATCATATTGGAAACATAGAGAGGTGGAGATATAGTTCCTCTCAAGTAATAATTGCAAGTAGGAGCAGCAAGCACATGCGTATTATATTCATCAAAATCATCATGTGTAATAGTAAGACGCAACCCATCAATATATTCCTTAATAAGAGCAAACTTCTCCGATATAGTGTAGTTTGGAGAATTCAAAGAGATAATAGGACTATCATGTGTGGGTGAAATAGCATCAATTTCATGTTTAACATAAGGAACTATAGCAAGTTCATCTCCCTAAGCATAATTCATATTGGCATCTTGGCCACAAGCATAGCAAGCATCATCAAAACGGGATATTTCAAAAGAATCCAAGGGATCATACCAGTCATCATAGCAATTATCCTTCGGTAAGCACGAAGGGGAATTAAACAATGTATGAGTTGAAGAGTTACTCTCATTAGAAGGTGGGCACGGGTGATCAATCTGCTCTTCCTCCTTTTGTTCTTTGCTCTCTTCGTCATCTTTTTCATCCAATGAGCTCACAATTTCATCAATTTCTTCTTCCATAGACTCCTGCAAAATATTAGTCTCTTCTTGGACAATGAAGACTTTCTTAATAAGCGCATTAATTTCGTAATTGTATTCATAATTCCCATAACAATATTTCAGGATAGCTGAATTTTCAGGTCTATAAATAGCATCATCAAAATCTTCAAACTCTTTAAACATAGATTCAATTTCATAAGCACCCTTAAAAGCTACAAATTCTTCTATTTGTTCCACATCATAGTAATCATATATACCATTAGCATAAGAAGCTAAGGTTTCATTATCATTAAATTCACATGAAAAGGGAATGTGTGGAGCCTTAATCCTAGAGCAACAAGTAATATCATAACTCAAGCATACTTGCCGAGCATACCACTTCAATATATGAATTTGATCCCATAATAGTTTCCCTTTTTGTGTCAAGCGATAATCCCTAAAGTATTCACGTTGATCCAACGTTACTCCCATTACATAATTGAATGGGGTTTTCTCAGGATTATTAAAGTAGTATATAATATTTTTCACATAACCAGCATCGAGGGTTTTAGGAGGTTCCCCATCTCCATGAGTAGCAAGTACACCTAATTTTTTTGGTATTTCGTGTTCCATATCAATAACTAAAGATAGAGAACAACTAAGAACAGCAAATAAAAATTACTTAGTGATAAAGCAAACAAGCACACACAAGAATATTCACCCCATGCTATTGCTCCCCGGCAACGGCGCCAGAAAAAGGTCTTGATAACCCACAAGTATAAGGGATCAATTGTAGCCTCTTTTGATAAGTAAGAGTGTCGAACCCAACGAGGAGCTAAAGGTCGAACAAATATTCCCTCAAGTTCTATCAACCACCGATACAACTCTACGGACACTTGACGTTCGCTTTACCGGAAACAAGTATGAAACTAGAAGTACTTTGTAGGTGTTTTTGGGTAAGCTTGTAAGAAAGTAAAGAGAACGTAAATAAAAGCTAGGGGCTATTTAGATAAAGACACAACTAAATTAGTTTTAGTAAAGATCTTTTGTCAACAAGAAGGTTATTTGTCCCTAGGCAATCGATAACTAGACCGGTAATCATCATTGCAATTTTATTTGAGGGAGAGGCATAAGCTAACATACTTTCTCTACTTGGATCATATGCACTTACGATTGGAACTATAGCAAGCATCCGCAACTACTAAAGATTCATTAAGGTAAAACCCAACCATAGCATTAAAGTATCAAGTCCCCTTTATCCCATACACAAACAACCTACTTACTCGGGTCTGTGCTTCTGTCACTCACGCCACCCACCATAAGCAAATCATAAGCATATTGCAAACCCTACAGCGGGAATCCCTCACACTTGCGTGACACAGAGAGCACCATAGGAAAGCACCAATAATAAAACATACAACTCAAACCAATCACGATCATCAAATAGCCATTAGGACAAAACAGATCTACTCAAACATCATAGGATAGCATACATTATTGGGAAATAATATATAGCGTTGAGCACCATGTTTAAGTAGAGATTACAGCGGGTAAGAGAGAGGTTACACCGCTGCATAGAGGGGGGGGGAAGAGTTGGTGATGATGGCGGTGAAGTTGTTGGTGAAGATCGCGGTGATGATGATGGCCCCCGGTGGGACTCCGGTGCCACCGGAAGAGAGGGGGAGAGAGCCCCCCTCCTTGTTCTTCTTCCTTGACCTCCTCCCTAGATGGGAGAAGGGTTTCCCCTCTGGTCCATGGCCTCCATGGCGTGGGAGGGGCGAGATCCCCTCCGAGATTGGATCTGTCTCTCTGTCTCTCTCTGTTTCTGCGTTCTCAGATTCTTCCCTTTCACCGTTTCTTATATTCTCATAGATCCGTAACTCCGATTGGGCTGAAATTTTAACACGATCTCTATCCGGATATTAGCTTTCTTGCGGCGAAATAAGGGCTCCAACCGCCTTACGGGGTGGCCACGAGGGTCAGGGGCGCGCCTGACACCTTGGGGCGCCCCCCTACCTCGTGCCCCCCTCGGGCACCGTCTCGTGATGATTCCACTTCCCAAAATTCATAAATATTCCAAAATAAATCTCCGTCAGTTTTTATTCCGTTTGGACTCCGTTTGGTATGGGTTTTCTACGGAACAAAAAACATGCAACAAACAGGAACTGGCACTGGGCACTGGATCAATATGTTAGTCCCAAAAATAATATAAAAAGTTGCCAAAAAGTATATGAAAGTTAAATAATATTGGCATGGAACAATCAAAAATTATAGATACGATGGAGACGTATCAGTTGACTGCGGGCAGTCGACTGTGGTCTGAGAATCTGAATCTTCTCACTCGGTCTGGGCGGGTCATGCCGAGTGACAATCTGAACCAGTGGGGGCACGCTAAGTGAACCCACTAGATGTAGTCCCCGAGACCGTGTTTTTTTTACTCGAGCTGGGCAGACCATGCCGAGTGTTGAATCCAACCAGTGGGGGCACGCTAAGTGCACCCACTGGGTGTAGTCCCTGAGACTGCCGTTGAATGTTTGATTCGGCGGTAGTCTTAGAGTAACTTTCACGGTGATGCTTTTTTGTATCTGTCGACTGATATGTCTTATATATTGACTGCAGAAATCGTGTAATCTTGGGGCTCAACTTTCTACACTGAACAAGCAGCAAATAAGCCTCAACCTTGATCTGGAATTGGCCAATAAGAATCTCAAGACTGCTCGTGACGAAGTAGCTGCCATGGGAGGTAACCAGTTGACAATTATCCATCTTATGACTGGCACTTTTCCTTTCCATTTTTTTTGAACCGAGTGATTTCACTCGAGCAGATGTACGTAGTGAAAACCGTCAACTCCAAGCTCATCTGAAGAATGTTATTTCTTTAGAGAAAATGAAGCAGGCTCTGTAGAAGAAGGATCTGGATCTTGCTGCCGTGTAGAAGGAGGCGCGAGAGAAAACAACACTTGCTGACAAGAAGCTTGCTTCAGTCGGCAAGTTAGAAGAAGAGAACTCCAAACTGAAGTCTGTTGTCTCTGACGCCAATCGGGTGGTCGAGCGACTAAAGAAAGACAAGGACAAGCTGTCTGACGAGATTGGGAGCCTCAAAGCCAAGAAGGGAGAGTTGGAGTCTTATATGGGCCAGATTGCTGCTCAAATGGTCTTAAAACTTGAAGGTACTAATGTTCGACTGACTTGTGATGGTCGATTGACAGGTCTTATTTTATTGTCGACTCACCATTCATCCGACTGTGCAGAGCTTTGCCAGGACTTTGAAGCAGAAACTGGGCGGGTCGAGACGGGTCTCGACCCCATAAATTGCCCAGTCAAAGATGACGTCGCAATGAATGTGCTGCGGTTGGAATCCTGCATGGACAACACAGTTGCTTATCTTGCCCGCCTGAAGGAGGCGATGACTCGGGTTGATGCTGAACTCTGGCCTCAAGCAGAACTGTCTCAAGACCTCGAGTCTCTGATGGCCCGACTGAATCAAATACCCGAGCAAGTGCAAGAATGGAAGAAGTCATCTGCTCGCTGCGGTGCTGATGTCGCCTTGTCCCTGGTCCGAGTGCACTGCAAGGATGTCAAAGAGGACAAGCTGGCGGAGCTCCAGGTTGCTAACACAAAAAGGCACACTTTCTAGTCTTTCATGGACACTTTCCTTGATGCCGCCACTCGCATTGCAGACAACATAGACCTTGACAGTTTCTGCGATCCAGCCAGCCCTCCTCCTAACGAGTGAACAAAAACATTATGCTTCACCTTTACTTGCCTCAGAATGCCGAGTGATTATGTAATCGTTAAACTTCTTCGGGCTTGATGCTTGAGTACTTTGGATCCGTGGCTTAGAACTTTGGGATTTATCTGAACTTGGTTTATCTCTGAATATTCTTGCGTTTGCCTTCGAGTGGAACTTCTTCTTCACTCGGAATAATCTTTGTATCTGTGACGCAGCTCCGAAGAAAAGGTTGCAGTTGACCTGCACCTCGTCGTCCTTACGGATAGGGATGGAGCACACGTTGTACTTGTGGCGCAGCTCCGAGGAGTGGATTGCAGTCGACCTGCACCTCGTCGTCCTTGCAGATAGGGATGGAGCGCACATTAATGTTGTACTTGTGGCGCAGCTCTGAGGAGAGGATTGTAGTCGACCTGCACCTCGTTGTCCTTGCAGATAGGGATGGAGCGCATGTTGTACTTGTGGCACAGCTCTGAGGAGAGGATTGCAGTCAACCCGCACCTCATCGTCCTTGCGAATAGGTATGGAGCGCACGTTGTACTTGTGGCGCAGATCCGAAGAGAGGGTTGCAGTCAACCTGCACCTCGTCGTCCTTGCGGATAGGGGTGTTTTTCAAACTTAGGCGAGTACTGAACTGCAGCTAAGCCCCTGAGTGTGAGGTTTGCTCACCGCTCGATAGGATTTTTTAAACTTAGGCGAGTACTGGACTGCAGCTAAGCCCCCGAGTGTGAGGTTTGCTCATCACTCGGTAGAATTTTTTAAACTTAGGCGAGTACTGGACTGCAGCTAAGCCCCCGAGTGTGATGTTTGCTCATCACTCGGTAGGATTTTCTAAACTTAGGCGAGTACTGGACTGCAGCTAAGCCCCCGAGTGTGAGGTTTGCTCATCACTCGGTAGGATTTTTTAAACTTAGGCGAGTACTGGACTGCAGCTAAGCCCTTGAGTGTGAGGTTTTCTCATCACTCGATAGGATTTTTTAAACTTAGGCGAGTACTGGACTGCAGCTAAGCCCCCGAGTGTGAGGTGAAAGTGCAACTATCCCTAGGTGGTTTTGGTAATTCATAACAACATATAGCTCATTGAGCTAATGCTATTCCAAGATGATTATTTCAGAAAGCTCAATGATTGGCATGGCATGGATGTGAAAGTGGAACCCTCAAAATGCAAAGGACAAAGGATTGGCTCAAGCTCAAAAGCTCAAGACTCTTCATTTTATATTTTAGTGATCCAAGATCACGTTGAGTCTTTAGGAAAAGCCAATACTATCAAGGAGGGATGAGGTGTTGCTTAATGAGCCTCTTGCTTCATGTGCTTAGTGATATGCTCCAAAACCCTCAACTACTTTCCCATATCCACATATGACCTAAACCCTAAGCCAAACTCAGTCATACCGATTCTTCCTATCCGGCGCCACCGAGTTTCACTTGTCATAAGCCACTGCCAAACCCTAGCAATTCGGTTCTGCCGATAGGGATCTCGGTCTCACCGAGATGGGATTGCAAACTCTCTGTTTCCCTTTCGTAAATTTTCGGTCTCACCGAAAGAGCGAATCGGTCCCACTGAGATTGCAATGTAAATTCAGTGTTTCCCTTTTGTAACTTTTCGGTCTCACCGAAAGAGCAAATCGGTCCCACCGAGTTTGCCTGACCAACTCTCTGGTTAGATAATTACCAAATTCGGTCTCACCGAGTTTGTGTAATTGGTCGCACCGAGATTATGTTATGCCCAAACCCTAACCATATCGGTCCTACCGAGTTGCATGTCAGTCCCACCGAAAATCTCTAACGGTCACTAGGTTTACCTTTTCGGTCCGACTGAGTTTGTTGATTCAGTCCCACCGAGATTGGAAAACTGTGTGTAACGGTTGGATTTTTTGTGGAGGCTATATATATACCCCTCCACCTCCTCTTCATTCATGGAGAGAGCCATCAGAACACATACACAATTCCAACTCATATGTTCTGAGAGAGAACCACCTACTCATGTGTTGAGACCAAGATATTCCATTCCTACCATATGAATCTTGATATCTAGCCTTCCCCAAGTTGCTTTCCACTCAAATCTTCTTTCCGCAAAATCCAAATCCTATGAGAGAGAGTTGAGTGTTGGGGAGACTATCATTTGAAGCACAAGAGCAAGGAGTTCATTACCTACACACCATTTGTTACTTCTTGGAGAGTGGTGTCTCCTAGATTGGCTAGGTGTCACTTGGGAGCTTCCGACAAGATTGTGGAGTTGAACCAAGGAGTTTGTAAGGGCAAGGAGATCGCCTACTTTGTGAAGATCTACCGCTAGTGAGGCAAGTCCTGTGTGGGCGATGGCCATGGTGGGATAGACAAGGTTGCTTCTTCGTGGACCCTTTGTGGGTGGTTGCTTCTTCATGGACCCTTCGTGGGTGGAGCCCTCCGTGGACTCGCGCAACTGTTACCCTTTGTGGGTGGAGCCCTTTGTGGACTCGCGCAACCGTTACCCTTTGTGGGTTGAAGTCTCCATCAACGTGGATGTAGGATAGCACCACCTATCCGAACCACGGGAAAAACATCCGTGTCTCCAATTGCGTTTGAATTCTCCAAACCCTTCCCTTTACATTCTTGCAAGTTGCATGCTTTACTTTCCGCTGCCAATATACTCTTTGCATGCTTGCTTGAATTGTGTGATGATTGCTTGACTTGTCCTACAATAGCTAAAATTTGCCAAGAACTAAAATTTGGGAAAATGTTAAGTTTTTATTTGGTCAAGTAGTCTAATCACCCCCCCTCTAGACATACTTTCGATCCTACAAGTGGTATTAGAGCTTTGGTCTCCATTTGCTTTGATCTACATAGCTTTTGGTGGTCATAGCCTTGGTTTCACAACCTAGGAGAGTATGGCGTCTAGCGAGGGAAATTATCACCGTAGAGGTCCTTACTTTGATGGTACTAATTTTGCTAGTTGGAAGCATAAAATGAAAATGCATATTCTTGGACATAACCCCGCCATTTGGGCTATTGTGTGTGTTGGTTTGCAAGGTGACTTCTTTGATGGGAAAGAACCAAACCGTGAAGCTACCGCGGATGAGTTGAAGATGTTGCAATACAATGCTCAAGCTTGTGATATTCTCTTCAACGGATTATGCCCCGAAGAATTCAACAAAATCAGCCGTCTTGAGAATGCAAAGGAAATTTGGGACACTTTGATTGATATGCACGAAGGTACCGACTCCGTCAAGGAATCCAAGTTGGATGTGCTTCAAAGTCAACTTGACAAGTTCAAAATGAAGGATGGTGAAGGTGTCGCTGAAATGTACTCTAGGCTTGCTCTCATCACAAATGAGATTGCCGGCTTAGGAAGCGAAGAGATGACCGATAGATTCATCATCAAGAAGATCCTAAGAGCCTTGGATGGAAAATATGATACCGTGTGCACATTGATCCAAATGATACCCAATTACAAAGATCTCAAGCCAACGGAGGTGATTGGAAGAATTGTTGCTCATGAGATGTCACTTAAGGATAAAGAGGAACTTCACAACAAATCAAGTGGTGCCTACAAAGCCTCATGTGAAGCCCCTACATCATCAAGTGAGAAACAAGACTTCAATGAAGAATTGAGCTTAATGGTGAAGAACTTCAACAAGTTCTACAAGAGTAGAAGCAAAGATAGAAGCTTCAAGTCAAGGTCCTACAATGACAAAAGATCTTCTAGTCGAGAGCGAAACTGCTACAGTTGTGGAAGACCCGGACACTATTCCAATGAGTGTACGGCTCCCTACAAGAGAAGAGAAGATTCTCCAAAAAGAAGAAGCAAAGAATCACCACCAAGAGAGAGAAGGAGTAGAGATGATCGTTATGAACGAAGATACTCACGGAGAAGCAAGGATTCGGAAAGGAAGGAAAAATCATCAAGGAGCTACACAAAACGAAGACATCAAGCTTATGTTGGTAAATGGGTATCCGGCTCCAACTCCGACAGCCACTCCGAGAGAAGTTATCACTCCGACTCCGAAGATACTCAAGATGTAGGTGTTGCCAGTCTAGCACTTGTGTCAACCAACTCCTATGACATATTTGACTCACCAAATGAAGGAATTGGAAGATGCTTCATGGCCAAAGGTCCTAAGGTAACACACCCCGAGTATGTTGATTTCAATAGTGATGAAGATGACTTGTTAGGTGATGATTTGCTTGTTGACAACTCTAGTGATGAATACTATGATGAAACGTCAATTAATCATGCTAATCAAGATAAAACGAATGACAATGATAAGGAGAAGATTGAGGCTCTAACTAAAGAACTAAACACTCTTAAGTTAGCTCATGAAACTATCTTCGAAGATCATCGAGAACTTTTAAGAGCTCATGAGAAATTACACTTTGAAAAGCTCAATCTTGAGCAAGAGCCTGAGTTCTTAAAAGCAATCAATGATGATCTTCGCAAGAAAAGTTCTTCTTACATTGCCAAGCGTTTACTCTTATCCACTTACATGCCTCAAGTCAAGTCTAGTAACAAGAACAAGAAAGATTCTTCCTCTAGCAGTAACAATGATCATGCTAAATCCAATATTGTTGCTTCTAGTAGTTCTCTTGATTCCACTAATGATTCTCTTAGCAAGTTACACTTGAGCAAGAAAATAGCTTATTGAAGGGAATTATAGAGAAAGGAGTGTACAAAAGCCTTGCCGGGAGTAAGCAATTCGAGGAAATTGTGCGCAAGCAAGGAATGCACCAGAAGAATCAAGGTGTTGGTTTTGAACGAAAGTTCAATGCCAATGGAGTTGAGTGGGAAGAAGATCAATACCCCAAGACAAAGTTTGTTCCTCAACAAGAGAAGTATGATACTTCTTTCAAGGGGACACAAGCTCAAGATGATCTTCCACCACAAGACTACAAGCAAAAAGGCAAGGACAAGCTTCAAGAGGAAATTGATGCATTTGAAGAAGCTCCTTAGACCTTAGTCAAGTGGATTCCCAAGACTACTTCAAGTTCCACTTCATCAAGTACGACTACAACTCCAAGGATTCCCATCAAGATTGATGTGGATCCAAAAGAAGAAGAACTAGAGATTTCTTGAGGGTGACTCCGCCAACATACTTCACTCTTATCATTTTGGCAAGAACATGTGCAATCAACTTCCAAATCTTGCACTAGTTCAAGGAGTCACAAACCCTCTTGTTGGTAAGACAAGGGACAAGGTAACCTAAAAGTTTTCATGGACATCATCTCTTGTGTGCATCACTCTATGTCTATGGATATCCTTGTTTGTTCCTTGTGGGACTAACCCATGTAGGTATTGAAAGTGCAATTCACTCATATGGATAGCTCCAAGAGATCTACATCAACATTGAGCATCCACATCTTGAATATCTACATGAAGTCATCATCGACAAAACCCAAGGTTAGTTCATCCCTCTTAGGGGGGATATCACATCTAGGGGGAGCTTTACTCTAAGACTTGAGCTAAAGCAACTCTAAAAGATGTGAACACAACAATGCTTTATGTAGAAGTGGTAACCCCACTTGAGCTTAAACGATGAGTATGACCTATGATCAAGTGTTCTCACTTGACTCCTAAGTCAATATACTCATATATAGATGACCTAGTCATCGCAAATTGCTTGATAGATGCTAGAATTGGTTGTGCATGCCTTGCCACATATTTCATTTGCCATCTTATTGTGTGAGCATGATGGTTGCATATTTTACTCATTCGAGGACATCCACTTGTTGTTTTGATTGTTCGGCTTTATTTCTTTTTGCCAAGTGGATGGACAAGAATGCCTAAGAACCTCCTCTAGCTATCTATGCTTTTCTCGTCTCAAACTCTATTCATGCTGCATCACAAAATTTGATCAAGTCAGATTCGAACCACTCTGTGTGAGGAGCGCTCGGAGTCCCCGATTCTTCATAGACTTAAACTTCCAAAACCTCTTTATGATTCTCGGTCTGACCGATACTCCACTTTCGGTCCTACCGAGATCATTAAGTTGATCTAGGTTTTCGATCTCGGTGCAACCGATTTGAACCTTTCGGTCACACCGAGTTTCAGTAACTGCACACAGTTATGAATCTCGGTGCCACGAGTCGTTCCACTCAGTCACACCGACAGGGTCGGGCTATATATAGTCACGGGCAAAATTTGGAAATTTCTCCGAACCCCTTCGCCCGCGCGATAGCCTGCTCTGCCCTCGAGGTCTCCGGATCGTCTTCTCGCCGCCAGCAGCCTCCAGTCGCTGGTCTCCGTCACCGTCAACGGGAATTCTGCCCCGCCGTTGCCGCCGTAGCAAGTCCCCGCCAAACTAGGGTATGGACTTGATCTTTGTGCTATTCCTCAATCTGATTCCTAGCACATTGTGATCATATTGTTTCTAGCCACGTTTGAGAAACTTCTATCCAGTCAAAACGCTCATAGATTAGGTTTGATTCGAAAATTCTAGGTTTAGGTTTCCGTCGAAACTATCTCGGACCCACCGAGTTGAAAAACTCGGTCCCACCGATTTGGCTTATGCCATTGCACAAGTGAGACTCGGTCTGACCGAGAATTACTTATCGGTGTGACCGATTTTTGAACTCAGTGAAACCCTAGCAGTCTCGGTGCCACCGAACTGTGACTCGGTCCTACCGAGTTCACTAGTTTAGGTTCCAAAACTGCTTTGGTATCACCGAGTTTGAAAATTGGTAGATCCGAGATGATTTCAGTGGGAAACTAAAACTAAGTTTTTGAATTATTCTTTTGCAAAAATCTCTGCATTTTGTGATGCTCATCCACTCTATCTCCTCTATAATCTATTCACAGGGTCAGTAGTCAGTTTGCATCATGTCAGACCAGAGTGACAGCTAAAACTTGTCAGAGCAGCAAGTGAAGTTGAGTGAGGGCACTAGCCCCTCAAGTTCCTCAAATGATGGTAGCAGGAGCACACCCAGCAACCTGCCTAAAGCTGCCACGAGACAAAGGAAGAAGAAAACTTCAGACTCTGAAGATGAGGACTATGTGGCAGAGGAAGAGGCCACTTCCAAGAGAATTGAGCCAGGCCAAGGCACTAAGCCAGGTCTGAAAATCAAAAGGCCAGCAGGTAGGCAGCCCATGTCAAAGGCTAGAGCCTCAACTGAGAAGCCCACTTCCCAAGAGCCAGCTGCAGCTGAGGGCAAGAAAAGGAAGGAGAGGGTAAAGAAGACTGTGGCTAGGGTGCTTGGCAAAGCTTCCATCATGGAAGAGGAAGAGGAAGAAGAGGTAGCTGCACCAGCGCCCAAGGCACCCAAGCTAATGGGAGATGCCATAAGGTCAGGGGGAGCTGCATCCAAGCCCAAGGAAGCACCTAAGGCTGCATCTAAGCCTAAGAGTGCACCAAAGAGAAATACAAGGAGCATTCCTGCAGCTGAGAAGAACAAGGCCCCAGTGCCTGAGACTGTTGCTGAGGATGAGGAAGAGAATGTCCTTCGGAAGCTCAAGCCCAAGATCCCAGACCAGAACGATGCTCATCCTGTGGTTGAGGATATGAAGCTCAGGAGAGACTCAGGGCTCAGGAAGTGGAGAGAAGCAGATCCATATGCTTCTAGGAGAAGGACTGCAGTGGACTACAGGTTTCATACCAAGGAGCAGCAGGATTTCTATGAGACAGTGCTACTTGACAAGAAGCCAATTGTATGTGACATGAGATGGGTCGACTGGACCTATATCAAGGACAATGAGGAGTACTACCCTGGAGTATTTGACAGCTTTAGTGCATGTGGAGTTGCAGACTTTGTTGGGCAGAAGCTCACAAAGTGGAACGAGGAGCTGATCATGCAATTCTACTCCACAGCACATTTTTATCCGGATGGAAGGATCACATGGATGTCAGAGGGTACAAGGTACAACTCTACTGTTGAGGAATGGGCGAAGCTGATCAATGCCCCAGAGGAGCAAGCAGATGACTTGGACATTTATGCCAAGAAAAAGATGGACCACAACTCCATCTCCAACATGTACAAGGAGATTCCGAATGAAGCACTTGACACGTTCAAGTTTGGCTCAGTGCATTATCTGCTATCAGGATTGCCTACGATCAACTGGATCCTTAGGCACACCCTTCTGCCCAAGTCTGGAGATCACAAGATGATCAGAGGTCACACGATCAATTTGCTTCATGTTTTTGACATGCCTCAAAAATTCAAAGTCATGAGCCTCATAGTGGAAAGAATCAAAAGGACTGCGGCAGATCAGAAGAGGAGCTGTGGATATGCCCCTCAGATTCAGGAGCTCATCAACTCCAAGATGGGCACGGGCGTATATTTGTTGGATAAGGAACACCTGCCCATCCGTCCAGATTTCGAAGATAATCAAGTTGTTATGACTGAGAATGAACCATCATCTGCCCATGCACAAGCTCAGAAGGAGAAGGCGAAGAAGGAGAAAGCTGCCAGGATGCCTACTCAAGCGGAGGCATCTGATTACTTCCTAAAAACCAAACAAGAGCAGCTTGGTTACCTGATTGCGTCCACCTTGCAGATTGAGCAGAGTATAGCCACCCTGACTCAGAACCAGGCGAGTTTAGAGAGGATCATGGAACAGAGGTTCTATGACTTGGACATCAAGGTGACAGAGATACAGACTGCCATGGAGCAGCTCCAGGAGGACATGAATGAGAGGAGAGGCAGGACCACGACTGATGCTTTTGCGAGGGTGCCACGAGGTCCGAGGTCGTCTGCACTGCCAGTTGCTGACACCAGAGCTACAACGTCTGCACCAGCCACAGCCTCAGTTCCACTAGCTCCAGCATCCACTTCAGCCTCGACTCCGACCACGTCTACCGAAGGCTTCGTCCTTGGAGTGCTCCGGACTCCACCACCACCTGAAGATCAAGCCTGAGCGTCGATCTAGTGCTATGCATTTTCTAGGAACTTTTGGTAACTTGTTGCCAAAGGGGGAGAAGATGTATAGATCATAGGCTTCGAGAGAGAGAGTGTTGCTTTTCTCTCTTGCTTTATTTGGTGGTTTTTCGAACTTATCTGCTTTTGAGTGCTTGATACTATGTCATTATTTGTGAGACATTGATGATCATGTGTTTGATCATAAGCTACACTTAATGCTTGCTTAAATATTATCATTCTATCTATCGTTTGTGATCATTCACTATTCTTGGTGATGAGTGCATGTATTTCATTCTTATCATTTTTGAGCGCTCCACCAAGATGTATGTGACATGGAAGAGTAACCCATGACTCTAACTCTTTGTGCATTTGCAGTCCAAAGCAAATTTTAAATATGCACAAATTTAGGGGGAGCTCTTACTTATCACATACTTCTCAAAGTGACGATATAGTTCATGCTTATTATCATTTGTCGAAGCATTGATCTATATGTTGTCATCAATTACCAAAAAGGGGGAGATTGCAAGTGCAACTATCCCTAGGTGGTTTTGGTAATACATAACAACATATAGCTCATTGAGCTAATGCTATTCCAAGATGATTATTTCAGGAAAGCTCAATGATTGGCATGGCATGGATGTGAAAGTGGAACCCTCAAAATGCTAAGGACAAAGGATTGGCTCAAGCTCAAAAGCTCAAGACTCTTCATTTTATATTTTAGTGATCCAAGATCACATTGAGTCTTTAGGAAAAGCCAATACTATTAAGGAGGGATGAGGTGTTGCTTAATGAGCCTCTTGCTTCATGTGCTTAATGATATGCTCCAAAATCCTCAACTACTTTCCCATATCCACATATGACCTAAACCCTAAGCCAAACTCGGTCCTACCGATTCTTCCTATCCGGCGCCACCGAGTTTCACTTGTCATTAGCCACTGCCAAACCCTAGCAATTCGGTTCTATCGATAAGGATCTCGGTCTCACCGAGATGGGGCTGCAAACTCTCTATTTCCCTTTCATAACTTTTCGGTCCCACCGAAAGAGCGAATCGGTCCCACCGAGATTGCAATGTAAACTCAGTGTTTCCCCTTTGTAACTTTTCAGTCTCACCGAGTTCCACTTGGTCTCACCGAAAGAGCAAATCGGTCCCACCGAGTTTGCCTGACCAACTCTCTGGTTAGCTAATTACCAAATTCGGTCTCACCGAGTTTGTGTGATCGGTCTCACCGAGATTACGTTATGCCCAAACCCTAACCGAATCGGTCCTACCGAGTTGCATGTCAGTCCCACCAAAATTCCTAACTGTCACTAGGTTTACTATTTCGGTCAGACCGAGTTTTCTGATTCGGTCCCACCGAGATTGGTAAATTGTGTAACGGTTGGATTTTGTGTGGAGGCTATATATACCCCTCCACCTCTTTCTCATTCGGTGAGAGAGCCATCAGAACAGACACATCATTCCAACTCATATGTTCTGAGAGAGAACCACCTACTCATGTGTTGAGACCAAGACATTCCATTCCTACCATATGAATCTTGATCTCTAGCCTTCCCAAGTTGCTTTCCACTCAAATCTTCTTTCCACCAAATCCAAATCCTATGAGAGAGAGTTGAGTGTTGGGGAGACTATCATTTGAAGCACAAGAGCAAGGAGTTCATTACCTACACACCATTTGTTACTTCTTGGAGAGTGGTGTCTCCTAGATTGGCTAGGTGTCACTTGGGAGCCTCCGACAAGATTGTGGAGTTGAACCAAGGAGTTTGTAAGGGCAAGGAGATCGCCTAGTTCGTGAAGATCTACCGCTAGTGAGGCAAGTCCTTCGTGGGCGATGGCCATGGTGGGATAGACAAGGTTGCTTCTTCGTGGACCCTTTGTGGGTGGTTGCTTCTTCGTGGACCCTTCGTGGGTGGAGCCCTGTGTGGACTCGCGCAACCGTTGCCCTTGGGTGGAGCCCTGTGTGGACTCGCGCAACCGTTACCCTTCGTGGGTTGAAGTCTCCATCAACGTGGATGTAGGATAGCAGCACCTATCCGAACCACGGGAAAAACATCCGTGTCTCCAATAGCGTTTGAATTCTCCAAACCCTTCCCTTTACATTCTCGCAAGTTGCATGCTTTACTTTCCGCTGCCTATAAACTCTTTGCATGCTTGCTTGAATTATGTTATGATTGCTTGACTTGTCCTAAATTAGCTAAAATCTGCCAAGAACTAAAATTGGGAAAAGGTTAAGTTTTATTTGGTTAAGTAGTCTAATCACCCCCCTCTAGACATACGTTCGATCCTACAACTTCAGCTTCTACGGAAGCCTTCATCCTTGGAGTGATCCGGACTCCACCACCACCTGAAGATCAAGCCTGAGTGTCGACTTAGCACTATGCATTTTCTAGGAACTTTTTGGTAACTTGTTGCCAAAGGGGGAGAAAATGTATAGATCATAGGCTTCGAGAGAGAGTGTTGCTTTTATTCTCTCTTGTTTTATTTGGTGGTTTTTCGAACTTTGTTTGCTTTTGTGTGAGATACTATGTCATTGCTCATGAGACATTAATGATCATGTGTTTGATCATAAGCTACACTTAATGTTTTCTTAATATTATCATCTTATCTATCTTATGTGATCATTCACTATTCTTGGTGATGAGTGCATGTATTTCATTCTTATCATTTTAAGCGCTCCACCAAGATGTATGTGACATGGAAGTAACCCATGACTCTAACTCTTTGTGCATTTGCAGTCCAAAGCAAATTTTAAATATGCACAAATTTAGGGGGAGCTCTTACATGTCACATACTTCTCAAAGCGACGATATATTTCATGCTTACTATCATTTGTCGAAGCTTTGATCTATATGTTGTCATCAATTACCAAAAAGGGGGAGATTGAAATTGCAACTATCCCTAGGTGGTTTTGGTAATTCATAACAACATATAGCTCATTGAGCTAATGCTATTCCAAGATGACTATTTCAGGAAAGCTCAATGATTGGCATGGCATGGATGTGAAAGTGGAACCCTCAAAATGCTAAGGACAAAGGATTGGCTCAAGCTCAAAAGCTCAAGACTCTTCATTTTATATTTTAGTGATCCAAGATCACATTGAGTCTTTAGGAAAAGCCAATACTATCAAGGAGGGATGAGGTGTTGCTTAATGAGCCTCTTGCTTCATGTGCTTAGTGATATGCTCCAAAACCCTTAACTAGTTTCCCATATCCACATATGACCTAAACCCTAAGCCAAACTCGGTCCTACCGATTCTTTCTATCCGGCGGCACAGAGTTTCACTTGTCATAAGCCACTGCCAAACCCTAGCAATTCGGTTCTACCGATAGGGATCTCAGTCTCACCGAGATGGGATTGCAAACTCTCTGTTTCCTTTTCGTAACTTTTCGGTCTCATCGAAAGAGCGGATCGGTCCCACCGAGATTGCAATGTAAACTTAGTGTTTCCTTTTTGTAACTTTTCGGTCTAACCGAAAGAGCAAATCGGTCCCACCGAGTTTGCCTGACCAACTCTCTGGTTAGCTAATTACCAAAATCGGTATCACCGAGTTTGTGTAATCGGTCTCACCGAGATTACGTTATGCCCAAACCCTAACCATATCGGTCCTACCGAGTTGCATGTCAGTCCCACCGAAAATCTCTAACGGTCACTAGGTTTACCTTTTCGGTCCGACCGAGTTTGTTGATTCGGTCCCACCGAGATTGGAAAACTGTGTGTAACGGTTGGATTTTGTGTGGAGGCTATATATACCCCTCCACCTCCTCTTCATTCGTAGAGAGAGCCATCAGAACACGTACACAATTCCAACTCATATGTTCTGAGAGAGAACCACCTACTCATGTGTTGAGACCAAGACATTCCATTCCTACCATATGAATCTTGATCTCTAGCCTTCCCCAAGTTGCTTTCCACTCAAATATTCTTTCCACAAAATCCAAATCCCATGAGAGAGAGTTGAGTGTTGGGGAGACAATCATTTGAAGCACAAGAGCAAGGAGTTCATTACCTACACACCATTTGTTACTTCTTGGAGAGTGGTGTCTCCTAGATTGGCTAGGTGTCACTTGGGAGCCTCCGACAAGATTGTGGAGTTGAACCAAGGAGTTTGTAAGGGCAAGGAGATCGCCTACTTCGTGAAGATCTACCGCTAGTGAGGCAAGTCCTTTGTGGGCGATGGCCATGGTGGGATAGACAAGGTTGCTTCTTCGTGGACCCTTCGTGGGTGGTTGCTTCTTCGTGGACCCTTCGTGGGTGGAGCCCTTCGTGGACTCGCGCAACCATTACCCTTTGTGGGTGGAGCCCTCCGTGGACTCGCGCAATCGTTACCCTTCGTGGGTTCAAGTCTCCATCAACGTGGATGTAGGATAGCACCACCTATCCGAACCACGGGAAAAACATCCGTGTCTCCAATTGCGTTTGAATTCTCCAAACCCTTCCCTTTACATTCTTGCAAGTTGCATGCTTTACTTTCCGCTGCCAATATACTCTTTGCATGCTTGCTTGAATTGTGTGATGATTGCTTGACTTGTCCTACAATAGCTAAAATCTGCCAAGAACTAAAATTGGGAAAAGGTTAAGCTTTTATTTGGTCAAGTAGTCTAATCACCCCCCCTCTAGACATACTTTCGATCCTACATTAGTCTAGAATCTTGCATGTATGATTTTTTTACTATAGTACTGGTGAAAGACTTATGATGAACCATTTCTTACATATCCTCTGGCCCCTTCCAGGTCATCCTGATTTAATCCCTCCGTCTAGGTGTATAAGGGCATGGCTAATACTTAAATAGTGTAGCCAACTATTGACTATAAGAAAGTGTCATGTCATCTGTAGCCAACATGTATAACAATGGATACTCAAAAACTAATTCTTGATGATTATTTCTTGCAAAGCACAATAAGATTTATTTCTTCACAAGTTTTGGATGTAGGTTGAATAGTTGAACGCTTTTGTTTGCAAAGGATACTTTTTTATCTATTTCACCCGGATGTTTGTGAGCTCTAGAGATGAAATAATATCCGAAGAAACCTATCGATACCCGTTACACATGAGATGACCCCCACATCCTTTGTCAAAATAAACAACTCCCCGATCAATGCATTTGACTCTTCCGTGCAATGCACGGGCACCTTACTATAGATTAGTACGACCAAAAATTGAACTAACATTATATATAGTACGATAAATGATGATGCATGTCACCTAAAATTATATCATTGAAAACTATGTTCAAATACGAATCCGACGATATTGTTTTCGTTGACATGCACTAACATTTTCTCAGTTAAATCTTCATTCAAATTCAATGGGGGATAAACCATGACCGATGTAGTAAACCACGACCGAGTACTAGTGTAGAGGGCGGCGCTACACGGGAGTGTCACCCTGCTCTTGGCGCGGCAGTAAAGCCGTCATATCACAAAACCCAACCACTCCCAATAATAAGTGGCCTGGTAAAATAAACGGACAAGCAACCATCACATACCTCCGTGTTTTTTGCATTTCATCTCTCTCTATTTACTTTCTCCGGTTCATCTCACACACTCGATCCCTAGCTACTACTCCTGGTATCCCTAGCTACTACTCCTAGGGCCAGTTCTTTTGGCGGCTTCCCCAGCTTTTCCCGTAAGACTAGTCACAATGGAGAGTAACTTTAAGGTGCCTCGATCATTTATTTGGGCTTCTAAACTAATACTTGTAGTACCTCCAGTCTGGTTTATTCCTCACCATTGTAATTCGTGCTAAATTTTGACCAAAGATAACATTTCATTAGTTAAATTTATGATCAAAATTTGACACAGATTACAATGGGGACCAATAAACCAGGACAGAGGTAGTAGTTATGGTATTACTAATCTAGAAGCCTAAAAGAACTGCCCCCTGGTACTCCTACTAGTAGTAGTACTCAAGTTGGAATTCCAATTGCACATCACAACTTGTTAGGCAAAAAATTCGATACATGGTGTAGGAAGCGGTTTGGGAATTTGCATGCCTTTCCGACCAGTGAGATACTCCGTACAAAGTACGATAGAGAAATAACCATAGAGAAGGAATCTAAAAGTAAACAATCAAACAAGCATTTTTGCATTTGTTTTGCATTGAATCGTTTCACAAGCTTGACTAGTGTTGTTTTTCTACTTTTACAAAAACTGCATCGTAATGTTAAAACGTGCATTTGCACGTACATAAGTAATAGTAGTACTCCCTCCGTCTAGGTGTATAAGTCTTCCCTCCTTCTTGTTCACGGTGCACAACCAAAGATGACTTATTGACCTGGACAGAGGGAGTAGCACAGTTTGCAAGCATATATAGAGAGAGACGTGTAGTGTGATAGTATATAGTAAAGTTTGTGCTATATGCACGTACTTACAAAATGCGTACGAATACACAAGGTTTCCAAACTTTCCCTTTTACATAATTAATTAATGACGCTAATAATTAATTAATACGTTCGGGATTTATCATTTGCGTCCCAAAACTAATGAGATCGCCTTATGAAACAAAAATTATACTCCTACTAAAAGCCACGACGCTCGCAGGAGCACTTGCGGCGCGCCACGAGTGCCCTGGTGCGTGGCCTTTTCCCAGCGCACCGACACAACGCCTCTTCCTCAGCCTCGCAACTTGCGAGGTGCTGATTGGCGGCTTGCCGGTGGGCGAGCGCGATCTCACCGGTGTGGTGATCCGGCGCCAACAGGTACTCCTCCTCGCTGGAAGCATGCACCCGGTCCACGTACCGCCAAGCGTAGATGAGGCGCTTGGGCCTGACTGCACTCAGGGCTTCGGCACGGACGTCCTCCACCACCCTCATGGCCCTCGCACAAGCCTTCTGCCAAAGAGCCAATTGCCTGACTCTCTTGGACGCAACATAGGCCTGCCAGGAAGCTTGTTCCGTGGTGCGGTTCTCTTCCTCGTCCTTCTTCTCCGCCTCTATTTTGGCGCGCTCTGCTGGAGGCAAAGCCTCCCACAAGGCGACATCCATTTCTTTCCAAAGCTCCTCAAGGCTGGGGGGCTCGTCGGGTGGCGCAACGTTCTCCTCGTAGCGGGGAGCCGACGTGTCCTCCGACGCGCGTGCTAGCAAGATTGGGAACACCGACGCATCCACCTCGACGCATCACGGCGAGGAGCGGAACGCTAACGCGTCCTCCTCGACTAGTGTCGGCGAGGAACGGAACGGCGACGCGTCCACCTCGATGCGCCGCGGCGAGGAGCAGAACGCCGACGCGTCCTCCTCGACTAGTGGTGGCGAGGAATGGAACGGCGACGCGTGACCGTCCACGCGGTGCAGCGAGGGGCGCCTAGGGGTTGGGAGGGGCGATGCCATGGTGGTCGACGTGAGAGGGAGGGGGAGGAGATAGCGATGAACATGAATGCGAGGGGGAGGAGATAGCGATGTCGTGAGAGGCGCAATATTTATAGCGAGCAATGGTAGACCTACGTAAGATATGGACTGAGCTGCACTGACTTAACTGTAGGTCCAGTTGCGTCACTGACATGTGGGCCAGACCCCTGTTGGGCCCATATGTCAGTGACCCAATGCACCCGCAATTAAGTAACTGAAGCAACGTCCCGGAATATATGTTGCGTGATTAACATAACAGCTACTCCCATCACATGCTCAGATTTCAAGATGCATTAATTCATTGCATGCGAGGATTATGAGAAACTTGACCAATGCATGTACTTCATGCATGCATGCATTGTAATTAATGCATTGGTAAACACAATTCTTTGAGAAAAACGAGTGCATTAATTGAGTGCTTTTACAAACCATGAAAATTATTCCACCACTCATCATCTACCTTGGTTGGTGAGATTTTTGAATTGAACCCTATAAATCGGAAATGAGGTAGTACGTGGGCATATTTGTTGGAGTAATTACGGGGGAGGGAAGGGGTGGAAATATTGCTGGTCACAACGGATTGGACGAGCACGGGGGGAGGAGAATCATGCATGCAGATTTTTTCCACACGGGGTGGAGTGGTGGGACCGCCGGAGGGAGAAGGAGAGTCTGGCAGGCATATTGTTTCCACACATGGAGAGGAAAAAGATTTGGAGACGAACGTGTTTCCTGCAGGTATGGGGAACGGTGCATAATAAGTCTCGTCTTGCATGCCGGGCAAGGTATAGTCTCAAGTCATTAAAAACATACACGCCCCACACATGTTCATATTTCAAGGTGCACTAAATTATTGCATGCGATGATTAAGGCTGGCCATAATGGTGGTATCTTAGCTGGTATCATGCACACGGGAATAGCAAACATGCTGATGTGGCAAAGAATTAAAGAAGAGAGGGGGCTTAGAGTAACTAGTGTTCATGCATGCATTGGTAAACACATTTTTTGTGAAGAACTACAAAAACTATTCCACCGCCTCTATCGTGCTAAGAGTAGGTGAAGATTTTGAATCGAGCCCTTTAAACTAGAAGGGAGGTAGTAGTACTCTAATAGCTAACCTTGGCCCTATTTGGATCCATGTGTTAGAGTTAGTTTGGGTTAGTTTGAACTCAACTAACCCAAAAACATCTAACCCACCCAAGAGGTGCTTATCTGGGTTAGTTCTTCTCGGGACACTAAAAAACACATTTTTCTCTCGCTCTCCCCGCAGCAGATCCCTCCCCACTTCCTCAAAGCTTCTCGTCCTCTCCCTCCCTCGCTCCCTCCCTCCCTCTCGCACCGCCCATGAAGGCACCTCGCCGTATCTGCGCTCCATCTAACCCTGTCATCCAAACACCTCTTTCGCTAGAGTTACTTCAGGGTTAGTTTAGGATTAGAATCTTTAACTCATCTAACTCATCTAATAGTAGTTCTTATACTCATTATAATCAGTATTGAAGATATTGATATTTTTAGTATAAATTTGGTCAAACACTTTGCAAATGGTTGACGGAAGTAAAAAGGACCAGAGGGAGTATCAGGCATGCGGAGTAGGCAAAAAAACTGCTCATTTATAGCCGGTCGAAGTCTCAAAGGGCGTGACCGCGCGAGGGAGGTGAAGGTCATGGGAGGCGCGATGGTTGACGGAATTAAGTGAAGCTACCCATGCGCCGACATGGCATGCAGACAGGCAGAAGCTATACCACCAGGCCTATGATATGGGTCTAGTAAACATGACATCTACTGGGTCCCGCATAGTTCTCGAGAACTCTTTGGGGGCTTGCAGCCGTTTATCCACCAGGCAAGCCAGCAACCCCACGCTGTTTGCACGCCCTACTTGTCCCCGTCTTCTACTAGTACAGTACCTTACAATAGTTCACTGCCAGTCATCTCGTGCTTTCACATTACACCAGTTCAACTTCTCCTAACCCTCCTCCAAAATCCATGGCCTCCCAAATCTCCATGGTCGCCGCTGAGTACCAGGTTAGAGCCATCACCGGTGATGAGTTCTTCGTCATCTACACACGTGGATCCGCGATGGTGAAAGCATGCCTTGCTCGCTTCCTATGCATGTTCAACAGTTCAACGGATGAGTGGGTTGGTGGGCTAGATGTTGAGTACACCACAGTCCTGCAAAGAGAGAAGAAACTAAAGGAGGCAGAGAAGAAGAAGAAGCCCGACGTGATCCAGATTTGCGTACATAACATGTGCTTGGTCTACCACATATGCCATGCCGACATTAAGTGCCAGGATTTTAAGAACTTCCTCAAGGACGAAAGAGTGAAATTCGTTACTGTAGACTTTAGGAACGACAGGGATGTCTTGGGTCGGATAGGCCTCGTTGTAGGCCAGCCCTTCGATCTCCAAAAGGCAAGCCTGGTGTCCTCCTCTCAGCCTTCAATGCTGACCCTGGCAGCAGCCATGATTGATCCTTCATACGCTAAACTGAAGAAACCTCACCATGAGTTTCATCATGCATGGGAGTCGAAGACATTAGATGAAGATCACATCCTGTATGCAACAATGGATGCCTACCTTTGTTTAAATATCTACAAGGGTTGGATGAAGAAGCAGAGCCCAGTGTCCGGTTCAAGCAAAGAAGCATCGGCGAAGAGGAAGAGGAAGAGGGACGAGGACGAAGTCGAGGACGTGGACGTGGACTCCGAGTAGGTGGTAGTGCTGTCGCTCATGCTGGTTCTACTGCAGTGTTAAGCGGACTAGTTGCTTAGTTTATTTTCAAGGGTGTGTTGTGCTGAGGAACCAGCAGAACTATATTTATGTTCTTTCTCGTTATTTGGACCCTTTAGTATGTACAGTAGTACTAGTACCATGTCCTACTACTGTTCTTCTTGCAGTTGGTACTACTGCTCGTATCTTCGTGTTCCTACTGTACTTAATACGTTCAGACTAGTAGTATAATTTGGGTTAGTCGATATATGAAAGAAGTTCGACGGAGCGAAGGAAGAAGACGGCAGATAAGCTACCCCAGTATCTATATTAGGGTGGCAGGGTGCCCATGATCTATCTTATGAGTATTGGGTGTGGAATGCAGTTCGCCAGAAAAAAAGGGATCGTGCCCGGGGTTAAATGAATGGCGGAGGTGGGGGGAGAATGGCGGTAGCAGGCGGTTCAGGGGAGGGCGCGGTGGCGGCAGAAGGCGGTTAGGCGTGTGGCGGGCTAAGAAGATGAAACATGCATCAATTTCGGAGGTTGAAGAAGCCCTTCTAGCCATCCATGTTGCATCAAACGGCTCACAAGAGTCGACTGACCCAAATTGCTCCTTCAGATTGCAGGATCAACGTGGCATTCAAGGTCTCGAAGGTAGATTCCGCGTCCACACCCAGTTTGCGGGCTCGACGCGCGCGCGATTGGCATCCGCTGCGATAGCCACCATGCGCGCCTCCTCCGTGCGAGCGGAGACGACAATGACATGCTAGTTCCTCCTCGCTGGCATGCTGGAGCATGCGCTCATCCTCCTCTTCATACGCTGCATGCATAAACGCGGCTTGACCAGCTGCTCGCGTGCTTGGCAGCGCGGCGGCATCGCGAGGAGGGACTGCAGATGACGTGAGCGGGCGAGCCTTCGGCTTGGTGGCGACACATCGGTGATGGGCGAGAAATTGTTGGCCGGAGCAGGCGGGCTCCGGCATGCGCAACGACGGCGGCATATTGATGAGTGCGCGTATGGGAGCTTAGTTTAGTTTTATATAGGGTTGGTCAAAATTAAAAGAAAACTGTACTATTACACGTAAACATTAGACTTAGGCAACGCTTTTATTAGTTACCCCAGCCACGAGACGGAATCCTATGCAAGCGCGTGAACCGCGGCCGCGCGGTCGATCAAACTATGCGTCACCGTGTCGCGCTCGAAGGACATCCACTGAACCTTTTTGTGTGTGTGAAAACAATCCCCGAATATTACTCAACTTTTTTTCCTGGAAAAGTTCTTGACGCTACAATATTTCCATATATTTGAATTTAGCTCCAGTTCGTGTCTATTTGGATTTGGACGTTTTAGGTGCGCCCTAGTTTTTTTAATACTGATTTTGTGTGTGTGAGTGAGAGAGAACATGTGTATGTGTCCATATGTGTGTTGTGGCGGAAGGGCAATGTGGAGACGGTGTGCGTGTGATAAAGACATAGAGAGGTGTGCATGTGCAAATGATCATGCATGAGTGAGACATAGACATATGCGGATACGTTGTGTACTTGTGTATACATGAGAGAACAGTCTTCTATTTTACTTGTGTGTGTGTGTGAGAGAGAGAGGAGCAACCGTAACACAACAACCATCTCTCTCGATTCGTCCGTCCCTCGCACGATTGCATGTAACACATGCATCAACGCGCACATTTTGACACCCTCACTCGGCCCCTGCCCACCTCAAGGCCCGCACATCGCTCTCTATCTCGCACGCACAATCTCTTCATGAATACCCTATTTAGCATGTAGCTTTCTGTCACATACACACACATTTCTCTCCTTAGGTTTGTTTTCTCTCAATATCTGACACACACACACACACACAACACAACACAACACACAACACACACACACCCCTCCCCCGAGCACACAATTCATCCCCATCCAAGGTTATATGGTGACCACTCTCGCTTGTGCTTCTCTGCACCCCAGCATGCACAACACCTCAATCTTCAAAGAGGGCATCGAGGAGATCGAAGACGGCGACCACACCGCGCTAGAGAATGCAGGGCCATTTGGAAGCAGGATGATGTGACGACGGCTGACTGACTCCTCCCCCACCCTCTCTCTCTCGCACAAAATTACCAGTCCCTTTCTCCCCCGCACAAATTTATCAATCCCTCAACCCACGAGATCCTTCCCCTCCCGTCCATGTTTTTCCAGCTCTCTCATCAAACCTGTTGTCTCTTCTCCTTCCACGTGTACAGAATCCGGATGCACACGCATCTAACGTATATTACATGTCTCCATCTTTCTCACAGACCTAACTTCTTCCTCTCTCTTTCTCTCTCTATCTCCCTCTCTCTGTTTCGTTAGGTTTGTCTCCTACTCTCTCGTCCACATACATACGGTCTTTCCCGCCCTATCTGCTCCATCTTCGCAAGCTATCTCTGCACGTTTCATTCACACATTGGGATATGTTCAAAATGTTGCTTTTATAATGGCTGATGTAGAGTTATTGTTGGTTTTGTTGCATCCTAGAAAGTAATAACTATGAAATGCATTTTGATTGTCATTTGACTGGGATTATGTGAGTTTGAGCATGTTGTGAAGTACTATAGTCCTCGTATACATCTTGGAATTCGACAATGATTGTAACTATTGAATTGTATAGACCATTACATTCGAAGTGAGTAGCCTAATATATTTATTTCACAATTTCAACAAATGATTAATTCACTACATACTAAGAAAACAAATGTGTACACCCTCCATTTTTATTTAAGTCCGCGTATTAGCATTGGTCAAAGTCAAGTTTTGTAACTCTCGGAAAGTTTATAACAAAAAATATTAACATATGCAACAACAAATAAATACCATTAGATTCATTATTGAATGTACTTTCACATCATACATATCTGTTATGGTAAATGTTTATATTTTTCTATAAACTTGGTCAAACTTTAGGAAGTTTGACTTTGGTCAAACCTAATATGCACATTTTACTAGTACTACTCGCTAGTTGCTTAGCCGAATCACCCAACACGCCACACAGAGAGTTCAGTGTGACAAAATTTTGAGGTCGGCGGGAAAATCTCCCGCGACCCTGATTCGAGCAGTGGGAAGTTACCATCATAGCCTTCGGAATAGGCCTACGGATGACGGTTGGTAGGGGGCTGTTTTCCTAACTTCAGGTTCACCCTACCCAGCCAACCCCACCCCGGCACCCAGAGTAGTACACCTGAATACTCCCCATTTTCTATCCCCACCGCAAAATAGACTTCTCCACGGCACCGCAGCCCTCGTTCTCCTCCCCTTCTACATCAGCGCACTCATCCACCACAGCGCATCTGCCTCATCGACGACCTCGTACGCCGCACTGGAGCCGGTCCACCATCGTCGTCGTACACGGAGCCTCTTCCCCGGCACCGTCTTCCACGGTCTCGGATCTGCTTCCGGGAAGCCGACGCCAAGCGCAGAAGCACCACCGTCGTGGACAATGAACTGACTCCCGTTGCTGACCATGACTCACAGAGGCCGCCGCGACCATCATTCTCCTCCTCGATTGGTAATGTGTGTATTGAATCACTTAGCAGTACATGTGCAGTTCCAATTTTGTTCATACCTACCCTTCAAATTTCCAGGGTGCTATTGTTCCCGTAAAAGTAATTGGTTATAGCCTCTATTTTTCTTGCCATGTTGAGATTTTAAAACCATGAGTGCGAACATGAAGAGGAGCAATGAAGACCAAACACTGGATATTGGGGACATCTTCAAGGAGCGTGGCAAGTTAAAGAGGAGCTACACCGAACCTGTAAAACAAGCTTTGGTAAGTAACACCCTTTCAATTACTTTCATTTAGCCTTGTGTTCTTCGATGTGTATATGTTGTAGTTTCTGTCTCTCTTAAGCCTCGTGTTCTTCGATGTTTCATAAGAAGAGTCTTAATCGTCCTAATGCTTTCATTTTTAGCTTGATGTAGGAAGTGGGTGTTCTCACCTTGTAGTCTGTTTTTATATTTTTCCTTTTGAATTCACTTCTCACAGTTCTGTTTATCTAGCTTCTACTAAATGGATCTGGGTTGCTCTGAGTATTGATCTAAAAAAGAAGTAATTTCATGTCAGGATGCAGTTCCTGCGAGGAGGGAAGTATGGTCAACCTCGAGATTCCAGAATGAGGGTGGATTGCACACAAGGTGCCAGTTCCCTAATGATGCTAGATTAGACACAAGGTGCAAATTCCCAGATGATGTTGGATTACACACATGCCAGGTGGAGTCGTCAGCTGTTCGTGTCCTCGTGGCTCTAGTAAAGGCTGAAAGAAAGCATGCAACAGCCCTTGAGAATGTAGCTGAGTTCCTGAAGAAGCGAAAAGAGCAATCAAATGCTCTCTTCACCCATGACAAAGAAGAGATGGAAGAAGCCAGAAATAAGCTAGCAGAGGCAGAGCAGGCTAGTCATCTCCTGCTATCTAAAACTGTTGTCAATACAAAATTTCCTTCATAGTAGCTAGGTTCAAATGTTTATCCAGTCAGCATGCCTGTTGTGATGTCCGTGCATCTACTGATGTGGCACAATTTTTTTTCGGGTCATGTAATAACATCAATTACTTTCCAAACAATAACTGACAAAGCATTGGACATGGTATAGTTCACGCGCAAGCCCGACATTCCAAGTTCAACTTCCACATCAAACTCATGTTCACAGATATCTCCACATTCATACATAATGTCCACAAGCATGATTCACTTCAAAGCCAAAAAAAATTGAGGAGAGTTATGAATAAAGAAAAAGTTCCTACTACCAGTGCGAGCACAACAAGTCAAGACTATGCGTAATTAATTATATTTTGGTCATTTTTTGTGTTCAAAAATGCCGACCGGCTCGCTGAAGGACGTGTTGCCGGCACACGTGCGGATTCAATGAAGGCAGGTGGGGCAGTCTGAAGCTGGTTGCATGCGGTGAGGAGGCGTGTTCAGCCGGGCCTGCAGCGTGTGTGGCCCTCTTGGCCGGCGCGCCGGTTCAATGCCCGCGCTATGAGAGGTTGCGTCCATGTCAGAGTAATCACTCCATCCTGTCCTTTTTTATTTGCGTATAACAAAATCTCTTTTTCCATTCACATTTTACAAGTAAAATTCATTAACAAACTTTGACCCAAAATACGACGGGGACTAGTAAACCAGAACGGAGGTAGTAGTTTTTCTTAATCAAAGAAGGGTTTCCCCCTTCCGATTTTCATTACTAAAAACCAACATCTAAACCTAAACCATAGTATTTTCCCTAGAACTACCAGGTTCAACATCTTGCAACATAAACCCATACAACCATACGCCAAGGAGGTATGTAGTACTATGAATTCCATTTTCACTCCATACCAATCGTTCTAAAAACTACTTAGTACTTATAACACGTCATTGAAAATTGGAATTCTTAACCCCACTAAAAAATGATATTTTAAACATGGCTACTCGATCTGTGGCAACTGGCGAGACACTGCCTCCAAGTCGTTCACCTGTGGTCCAGACCATCAACTCCTACGGATCAAATTGTCACGCGAGCTGACTATTCCTACAAAGGTGTGCTCCACCACGTACCCGGTACCCGTGAATGCAGCAGTCGTGCACCTAGGGTTTTAGGGTTTATTTGTTAATGTTGCCTTTACGTAACACTCATGTGTGCGAGACAACGAGAGACCGACTGCATGCGTGCGCCTCTTCTCTTCGTATATATACTCCACCGTTTGTCTGGTGTCCAAAAAATTATAATGACTACTAGCAATGTGCCAATGCGTTGCCACACGATCAGAGTAGATTAATACATATTCACCGATTTGATAGAAAAAAGTCTAGTTTTGAAATACGTATATCACTAAAAATGTTATGTTTCACTCAAAATATATTCCTTTGGCGGTTTTGATGAGATAAGGGAGGAATGTTGTTGGTTTCAAGATTCGAGAAGTGGTATATGTCTAATTTCTACTCTTACTAGCAAGATGCCAATGCGTTGCACGGAACATCAAGATCTTGTGGGAGAAAAGGATGAACGAGGGAAGGCCTTATCTGCAAATGTGGATAGGAGTGCGGGTAAATTTCCATAGTTTCGTTCCTATCCGTCAGATATAAATCGGACGGCATATATTGCAGGATGGCAGGTCCACCATCATCACCAACTCTGTTTTTTTATCCCTACTCTTATAAAAAGCATAGCCGGTGATGATCGTGTGCCCGCCATCCTGCAATATCGGCCGTCCGATCTATATCTGACGGATAGGAAGGAAACTATGGCAATTTTGCAAAAAGATACCCACACCCCTCTCCACACTTGCAAATAAGGCCTTCCCTTGTTCATCCTTTTCTCCCATAAGATAAACTACTCATACAAATGCATCTTCATGTTCCGTGCAACGCATGGGCATCTTGCTAGTTGTTGCAAAAGCCCATGTGAGAGAGAGAGAGGGAGAGAGGAGGAGGATGGAGTGCATGTGTGACAAAGACACAAAGAGTGTGTGTGCGAGGGGTATCAGCTTAAAATGAGGCGATAGTGTGTGTGTGCATGATCAAGAGGGCGTGTCTCAAGAAGGGAAGAAAAATCTACATAGATAGAAGGAGCGGGAGAGAGACATGTATGCGATAGTGGAAGCACGAGTGTGCAAGTGTATAAACCTATCTAGAGGCTAGTCGATAAATGTTTGTGAGAGAAATACGAGTAGGGGGTGCGAAAGCGAGAGTTTTGTGTGTGAGAGAGAGACAGTAGTTGGGAAGGGGAGTGGAAGCATGAGTTGTGTGTCTGTGTTTGTGAGAGAGAGAGGGGGGGAGTTTGTCCGATCGGCAAACAAATGAATAATGTCAGCCTGGGATGGAGACGAAAAGGAGACCACAACAAATGTTGTGTCTACAGGAGAGAGAGAGTATTTTTAGTGGTATGATTCATATCTAGAGACATATAGGGTGTGTGAGAGAATCCCATAGAGAGAAAGACAAAGTGAAAGACGAGTGGAGACTGTGTGTGTAGCGGTGAAAAAGAAAGCTTAGGTACCTAGTGATACAAGAGAATGATAGAGACGTGAGAGATAATGAAAATCGTGTAATGTATAATGATAGGGAGAGTGTGACACTTCTCAAGGGAGACGTCAAGAGACCATGTTTGCGAGGATAGGAGAAACATGAAGTGAGCGTGCGGGTGAGCTGGAGAAAAGAGAGTGATAGCTACATGAAGGAGCATGCATAGAGAGATGGGCGTGAAAGGAGTGAACATAAAAGGGATTCAAATATTTCAATTCAAGATGATGATACATGTAATCCATACTCGAACCAAAATTGATCTATCAAACATGCATACTCATATGAATTCACGCGCATCTATGTTATTTAATATGTAGATATTACTGATCCATACATTTTAGTAGAACATAATTTGGTTTAATTTCTTGAATTCAACCTTATGATTTTGAGATCATTGTATTTTTAAATCATATTATACATATAAAGGAGCAGAATTCTTTGTTGTGCTTTTGAAAGTATATATATATATAAATGATGTATATAGAATTTTATTCCAATCGAACATGGATCCCGCCTGAAAAAATAGAATACAAATGGGATTCGAATTGAGTTGGCACGGTAAATGTGCACTTAGCAAAATTTGAACAAAGCGGGAAAAGTCGCAGTAACCTCCCGAAACCAAAATCTGCAAGATGGAAATTACTACTGCCTATCCCTGCCACGCAAAGCCTATCTGCTTGATTTCTATAGGTTTCAATAGGGGTAGGTTTGTAATTTCACTGAAACTTGACATAACCGCCTCTCACCCGGATTCAAACACGGTGGCCGCCAAAACACAGTGTGTCCTCGGCCGAATTCGACTCCCTCCCCGATTCATACATGGTGGGCGCCAAAAACAAACCCTCGTCGGCAAATATTCGGTGTATGTGAGATTACCGTCCTATCCCCAACCGACTAATATTGCTGTGATGTAGGAAATTTGAAACGGGGGCTAAGTATGTAAATTTCCTTGCATTTGGGACAAGCGCGCCCTGAAGACATGGTTCCCCCTTCCTCTCCACCTCCATTTCCCCATTCGTACTCCGTGGGCGCCAAAACACCCTCTCCACCCCAGCCTCGCCCGTCCGCCACCCCATCCACTGCCGTCGTCCTCCACCATGTCGGAGCTGATACCTCGACGCCGCCGTCCATTACAAGAGATCGACCTCTCTCATCCATGGCTTTGGACCGGGATCCTTGCATCTCGTCCTCTCGCTTCATCCCCGCCGTCGTCCACCTTGCCGGCGGCGCTCCTACGACTGTCTCGTCCACCGCGCCCCACCACCACTGTAACACCCCAAGAATCATGCTACAGTAACTCCACGCTAATGATGCCGATTCACCCTACTTACTAAGCTAATTGCCCTTTGATTGAAAATGAATTCAAAATCAAAATTAAATTGCAAGTCAAATTTATACTTTTTCAAAAATGCAAACAAAATAGTTAGTGTTTTGGAAAATAATCCCTAAGTATTTATCATGTAGAAACCAACCTCTTTTGACTTCCCATTTCCCCCCTAGAAAATCAAACAGTGGACCAACAACGCTTAAGTGGTCCATTTAAATTCAAACTGAAATTAAGGCCTTCCGAAAATAATCTAAAACCCTATGGATAGTTCGACAATATTACAAAGTATTTATGAGACAATTTTCTTATGGAACAAATTTTATTTGGATCTAAAACAAATCAAAACAGAAAGTTTAAAAGAAAAAATTGAAGAAAATGCTAGCCGCTTAGGCCTACTACTACAAGAGGAGGCCCAACCCACCTCCACGTCTCCTGCTACCTCTCGCTACAGTGGGAGTAGGGGGATCGGGCAGCCATCCACGCCTACCTGGCCGTCGTGTCGAGCATCCAGCACATCCACGAGGAGGATAAGGTCACCCCCGACCCAGTAGACGAATACCCCAGCCCCAAATCCCTCGGACTCTCTCTTTGTCTCTCTTTTGATTCGAAAGTTTGTCTGAGAGCTACTCGTCATGGACGTCGTCGTCGTCGCGGCCACCGACTTCCCCGGCACCTCAAAAGTTGTCCAGGAGCTGTGCCATGGACGTCTCCTTCGGCTACTTCTACCGGTTCGAGCGGAGAAGCATTGCATCGCCGGGATCAACGCGTCTTCCTCGCCTACAGGCGCCGCTGCCCCGCGCCTGATCTACCTCACCGGAGCTCCTCCACCCTGTCGGACGCGCCCTCCGTCCCCCTCGATGAGCGCCACCCCGATTCCCCTCTTCCCCCTTCCATCTTCCCCGCCGTAGTCCGACGTCCGTAGCCGCCCAGTCTCTGGCCAGTGGCCGCAGTCACCGCGAACGCCCAGCCCCGCGCCACTGCCCACCAACGCATCACGCATCCCTGCCTAGCATCACACATCCCTTCCTAGCACCGCAAACGCCCAGCCCCGCGCCACTGCATCACGCATCCTTTTGCTCCTCTGCTGCTCGTTACTGCCCCAGCTCTATACCGGGCACTGCTGCTGCCCTTGCGTTGCTGCTGCTCTACTAGTGCCGCTAGTTGCTTCCGATACTGCTACTTGCTGTGATCGCAGCTCGTTGTTACTGCTCTCTACTGCTGCTACTTTGCTCGCTAATGCCGCTGCTTAGCCTCAACGTTGCTGCTGTGCTTCTATACTGCTGCTTGTGGCTGGCCATGGCCAAGGCCATGGCCGAGTGTGTCGCATGGTGTGTGTACATGTGTGATTCTGTGTGTGTGGCCGGTCCTGTGCCAATTAGCTGAGGAGCTAATTAGCAGTAAGGTTAATTAGTGTCTACCCTATGACATGTGGGTTCCCTGGTGATTAAACTAAATAAACAAAATCAATTCAACTACAGTCAATGACATTTGGGCCCCGCTGAAGAGTACCCGCTGTTGACTAGTCACATGATTACTTGGTCAACCCAGGCCTCTGGTCCCACCTGTAAGCCACTATGGTTATCCCAAAGTTGGGTACACATAGCTTTTTCCTATTTATTTTCGAATTAATAGTAGCCCAGTAATTTCAGAATATCGTTTAAGCGTCAGAAATTAAAATAAAATAATTCATAACTCGAATAAAAAAGTTTTATATATGAAAGCTGCTCAGAACGACGAGACGAATCCGAATACGCGGTCTGTTCATCTGTCACATGCCCCTAGCATGCTGAACATGGAACCATCCCCACTCTTTCGTTTGTTTGGAAAATACCTAACACCGGGAAAACATTCCCAGATGTTTTCCATCTTCGTCTGTATCACCTAGGATCACGTTAGATTGCTCCTAGCACTGCCTATTACCATGTTTGTATATTTATGATGCTTTATGATGCTTTGTTTGTTGTATATTTATTGTTTCTTCCTGCTCTTCTCTCCGGTAGACCTCGAGACCAATGTTGCCCCTGTGATCGACTACGTCGACAAGACTTCTTCCTTTTCAGCAGAGCTTCCAAGCAAGCAAGCCCCCCCCCCCTTGATCATCCCGATATCACCCATTCCATTCTCTCATGCTTGCATTAGATTTTATTATTGTTATTGTTTGCTCCTATTCTGATGCATAGCCTGCTTTTGTAACCTTCTCATTGTTACCTTACCTGCTTATCCTAAACTGCTTAGTATAGGTTGGTTAGTGATCCATCAGTGACCCCCACCTTGTCCTTGTTGTCCCGCTTTATGTTCGATGACTTGATCAACGTGATCTACGTCCAGGCCCCGACACCGCACATCACCCCCTAGTTGTACGACTCTGCAGAGTTACTATCGAGTGTCAAGGGTGACACCTCATACATCACTCCTGATGAGATCTTTGTAGTGTAGCTATTCAGTCATGGTCATCGAGGGTGATTTCCTCCTTAACCACTTCCTATACGACTCTGTCATGCAAACCCTCAAGAGTGAACCTCGAGGATGGTTCCTCTTACATTCACCTTGATGATTACATCGAGTGGAATCCATCGAGGGTGGTTCCTCAGGGTTCCCCTTGGTGTTAGACACACAGTTACTATGGTTACTACGACTTTACACTGAACCATGTTACTAAAGACGGGTCGGCCCTGAGGGGTACCTGCGCGAGCTTAATGGCGAGTGATGTGGAGTCGGGTTGACATGGAAGGTGCCAGCGAGATACTTACGAGGCGTGGCCGGGCATTCTTAGCCCTTGCCGCAAGTACTCGAGACGGGGCGACGGGGTCACATCTTTCGTGAGTCTCTGCTCGTGACCGCACTAGCAACACACTAACGGTTTGGATATTTGATCCAAGGGGCATTGTATGGGTGTTCTGCGTCGTATGCATCAGCCGAAGCTTATTAGACGTCAGCGACCGAGTGGCGCGCGCCGGGTTGGACCGGTAAGCTCCTGCCTTTTTAAGGAGGTAGCTAGGTCTGCTCACCGGCCGCCCCCGCAACATGTAGGAGTTCCCGGGGCGATGGCCCATGACCCCTGGGGGCATAGGTATAGTCCGGCGTGCTGACCTCTCTATTAAGCCTAGGTCGGGTTGCGGCGTATTATTTGGCCGAGGCCGGGCATGACCCAGGAAAGTGTGTCCGACCAGAGTTAATCGAGTGTGGTGGGTAAGTTGGTGCACCCCTACAGGGAAGAAAACATCTATCGATAGCCTATCCTACGGTAACGGACACCTGGATTTGTATCCCGATCGATACAACTAGAATTGGATACTTGAGATGAGAAATGGATAGTATGGCTCTCGAATTGCTTTCTCGCAGGGAATTGAGAAAAGATCTCTGGCCGAGGTTGATAACACTACTACTATTTTACATTATGCTACTCTACTCCCTCCTCTTGCTGCGAGGTGGTGGTTTCCAGAAGATGCTAGTCTTTGATAGGACTAGCTTCTCCCCCTCTTATTCCGGCATTCTGCAGTTAGTCCACAGATACTACCCCTTTCATTGATACGGTGCATAAGTAGTGTAGTGATACGTCTACGTCGTATCTATAATTTTTAACTGTTCCATGCCAATATTCCACAACTTTCATATACTTTTGGCAACTTTCTATACTATTTTTGGGACAAACATATTGATCCAGTGCCCAGTGCCAGTTCCTGTATGTTGCATGTTTTTTGTTTCGCAGAATATCCATATCAAATGAAGTCCAAATGGGATAAAAACTGATGGAGATTTTTTTGGAATATATATGATTTTTGGGAAGTGAAATCAACGCGAGACGATGCTCGAGGGGACCACGAGGCAGGGGGCGCGCCCCCGACCCTTGTGGCCACCTCGTAAGGCAGTTGATGCCCTTCTTTCACCGCAAGAAAGCTAATATCTGGATAGAGATCGTGTTAAAATTTCAGCCCAATCGGAATTACGGATCTCCGGGAATATAAGAAACGGTGAAAGGGAAGAATCTGGGAACGCAGAAACAGAGAGACATATCCAATCTCGGAGGGGCTCTCGCCCCTCCCACGCCATGGAGGCCATGGACTAGAGGGGAAATCCTTCTCCCATCTAGGGAGGAGCTCAAGGAAGAAGAATAATGAGGGGGCTCTCTCCCCCTCGCTTCCGGTGGCGCCGGAGGGCCACCAGGGGCCATCATCGTCACCGCAATCTTCACCAACAACTTCACCGCCATCATCACCAACTCTTCCCCCCTCTATGAAGCGGTGTAATCCCTCTCTTACGCGCTGTAATCTCTACTTAAACATGGTGCTCAATGCTATATATTATTTCCAATGATGTATGGCTATCCTATGATGTTTGAGTAGATCCGTTTTGTCCTATGGGCTATTTGATGATCAAGATTGGTTTGAGTTGCATGTTTTATTTTATTGGTGCTGTCCTATGGTGCTCTCTGTGTCGCACAAGCGTGAGGGATCCATGCTGTAGGGTGTTGCTATACGTTTATGATTCGCTTATAGTGGGTTGCGCGAGTGACTGAAACACAAACCCGAGTAAGGGGGTTGTTGCGTATGGGATAAAGAGGACTTGATGCTTTAATGCCATGGTTAGGTTTTACCTTAATGATCTTTAGTAGTTGTGGATGGTTGCTAGAGTTCCAATCATAAGTGCATATGATCCAAGTAGAGAAAGTATGCTAGTCTATGCCTCTCCCTCAAATAAAATTGCAATAATGATTACCGGTCAAGTTATCGATTGCCTAGGACAAATAACTTTCTCGTAACAAAAAGCTCTTTACTAAAACTAACTTAGTTGTGTCTTTACCTAAACAGCCCCTACTTTTTATTTACGTAATCTTTATTATCTTGCAAACCTATCCAAGAACACCTACAAAGTACTTCTAGTTTCATACTTGTTATAGGTAAAGCGAACGTCAAGTGTGCGTAGAGTTGTATCGATGGTCGATAGGACTTGAGGGAATATTTGTTCTACCTTTAGCTCCTCGTTGGGTTCGACACTCTTACTTATCGAAAACTTTTGCGATCCCCTATACTTGTGGGTTATCAAGACCTTTTTCTGGCGCCGTTGCCGGGGAGCAATAGTGTCGGGGATATACCCCACGGTATGACCCGGACAGACTTGGCGCTTCACCGATGACCCGCCGGAGGACTGGCGACTCATGGGTCTGGCGGTTCACTGGTCAGACGACTCACGGATGACCCCGGCGGCGGGTCACATAGAAGACTAGGCCCAAGGCCCAGTAGGCCAGCTCATATTATGGTGGGGCGGCTTAAGACAGAAGGCATGAGGAATATTTCCTTTACGAGGAAGCAAGACCCGTACTTGTATCCGACTTGTAATAGAGAATAAGTTAGTTTTAATCCTACTAGGACTCTGCATGTAAGGCGCCCCTTCAACATATATAAGGAGGGGTAGGACTCCCCAAAGGGGGACAAGCAATAAACAATCTCTAGGGCTAGACACAAAGGGGGAGCCGACTTACGCGGTGGCTCTCTCATGAGCATAATGAGATCTAGCCAGAAACAACATGTAGGGCTATTACCGGATGATGTTTCCCGGGGCCCGAAGCTGTCTAAATCCTTTTCTTGTGTTGCGTCTCTCGATTCTGCTCAACCCCTCTCAAGCTACTACAAAGATGCGTTGGCCTCACGACTAAGTCCTTTCACTAGGACATCTACCGTGACAATTCCACGACGGTTGGCGCCCATCGTGGGGCTTGCGCACGGTGGTGTTGAGTTCTTGAAGGGATTTCTCCGAGGGATCGAAGAAGCGCACAATTGACCGAATAAAGAAGAGCCAGCACAAAAAGATTCATGTCGTCTTGAAGTTCATCAATCAAGATAAAAAAATAGGCGAAAGGATGCAATCTGTCCACCGCCACAATCTCATGATCCGGTATATCACTGTTGTTTTTTCTGCGGACGTAATCCACCAAGACCAAAGGAAAGTCAGTCTTCATTGTTGCGTTATCCTACAAGGGCAAGCGAGTCCTAAGAAGATTCATCGCGGCGGTAGTAGGCAGAACCAAAAGAGGTTTTGTCATTGGTGTTTTCCATGAGAAGGAAGAAATTGTTTAATCATACTAGAGGGAGTACTAGTGCATGGAAGAATCAATCAGCAAGTCACGTCAATGTGCAGTAGCAAATACGTCAAGCCGGGGTCAAGTCAAGATCGATCTGGCTAGAGGCCTCATCTGGTAGTACTACTTTTTCACAAAAGTGAAATCTGGCCCGTGAAAAAAAAGGGATGGAAATCCACGAGACGTGGGACATGGACTCGGTTTCGCCTCGTTGGCTTAATGTGGGACATGGAATCGGTTTCGCCTCGCTAGCCACCGCACCGGCCTCGCCTCCACCTCTGCCGCACGTCACTGCGGTCTTGAGTCGCCCGCCTCCATGGCTGGTGTCGGTGTCAAAACCGGCGGATCTCGGGTAGGGGGTCCCGAACTATGCGTCTAGGCGGATGGTAACAGGAGGCAGGGACACGATGTTTTACCCAGGTTCGGGCCCTCTTAATGGAGGTAAAACCCTACGTCCTGCTTGATTAATATTGATGATATGCGTAGTACAAGAGTAGATCTACCACGAGATCAAGGAGGCTAAACCCTAGAAGCTAGCCTATGGTATGATTGTTGTCTGTCCTACGGACTAAAACTCTCCGGTTTATATAGACATCGGAGAGGGCTAGGGTTACACAGAGTCGGTTACAATGGTAGGAGATCTACATATCCATATCGCCAAGCTTGCCTTCCACGCCAAGGAAAGTCCCTTCCGGACACGGGATGAAGTCTTCAATCCTGTATCTTCATAGTCCAGGAGTCCGGCCGAAGGTATAGTCCGGCTATCCGGACACCCCTACTCCAGGACTCCCTGAGTAGCCCCCGAACCTGGCTTCAATGACGACGAGTCCGGCACGCAAATTGTCTTTGGCATTGCAAGGCAGGTTCTCCTCCAAATTCCGTGTACCTATTGAATAATGTCCGGTTTTTTGTAAATGTGGCGCTCCTTGGCTTCTACGCCCAATAATGGCCGTCTTCCACGTGTCAAACGAATACGAAAAGTCAGGGTGTTTTTATATTTACACCCCTACCCGTGTGAATGAGCCGCCTATTTAAGGGGGCGAGGATTTAGATCCAAACCACACCTTCTCCCCTCCGCGAGTATTCATCAGAGCATATCCGACAGAGGTCCATTCTATCATGGCCGGTTGCCGCAGCTCCTCCTCTTACCCTTCCAGCCTTAGCCTGGAGATTGGAAGAGATGCTCCATCCCGTACAGCGAGCTAGTGACGCTCCAGACCAAGGGATTTCTCCCCCCGGCCTATATGGTCCCGGTTCGAGCCGGACTTGCCACCTATAATGGCGGAGAGCAAGCGGAGAGCGCCCCCAATCCCTCCAAAGGAGAGCGGGTATGCCTTGGCCCTTACTTAATAAGAGGGCTCGGATTTCCAATTCATCCGTTTCTCCGGGGGCTCCTGGAGTTCTATGGCCTCCAGCTGCACAACCTCACGCCTGCCTCCATATTGCATATCGCGGGCTTCGTAGCCCTTTGCGAGCTGTTTTTGGGCTGCAGGCTCATTTCGCGCTGTGGAAAAGGCTATTCTGCCTTTTGCCCCGTTCTCAGAAGGGGTCAATATATCAAGTGGGCGGAGCCGAAGTGTGGCGCATCGCCGGGACCGGATATTTATCCGGAACCCCAAAGAAGGCGTCCGAGGACTAGCCTTCAGAATGGTTTTATATAGAGGACGTCCTGCTACCGGATCCTGTCCGGATCGGCCTCGCTGAGTTCGACAGTGCTCCCCTAAAGAAGCGCCTAAGCTGGGGAAAGCGACAAGGACGTTGTTTACCTAATGGGCCGGATAAGATTGTTAGCTCATTCCGGACTGACCATGATCGGGGTCATGGCCGCATGCATCATGCGAGGGGTGCAGCCGCTCCAGTATAGAGGCCACCCCATGTGGGACTTCAACGGGGAGGACGACGCCACCCGCCACGGTCGTAAGGGGCCGGATTCGGCTGCCGCTCTAATAAAGACCTTGTCCGCTTTGTACAAGGGAGAAGAGGAGGAATTTCTCCGCGTCAACCCACAGGGTGGATTTTCTATGTACAATCCCCTAAGTCGGGTAAGTGGACACTTTTACTTGCCCATCCGTTTTATATTCCCATCGTTAAATATTCAGTCTAATGACTTTAACGCAGGAACTGCGCCAGGCTATTAAAGAAATAAACAACCCTCCTCCACAACCCGAGGATCCGGGACGGTCCCTCGACCCGGCCTCTCAGGAGGATCCGGACTTATCTGTGGAGCTGATTGATGGGGTGTTTCATCAATTGAGCAAGGACAACGCCTTGGTGGCCATTACGGCCGATTACCCAGGGCTACTCCCAGCCTCATAGGTAACTGAGACCGAAGTCCTAGCACTTTGAAAAGGGATCTATCCTCGTGTGTTTTCGATTGCCGTATGACAACCGTGTTTTGCAGGGGAGGTCCTTGAGATGGGAGGCCGAGCCTGCGGCGACTAGCCAACGAGGGGCGGCAAGGCCCCGTGGGCTGAAAAGAAGTGCGGTCTAGACTGAGACGCCAACGCAAAGGTATAGCGCGCCGTCTTATTCCCTGGTGTTATTCCTTCAAGGCACACTAACGCTCGTGCTCTCTTCAGGACGAAGAGACCTCACCGGACTATATCCGGAGAGGTTGCCAATCGCGCCTCCACCAGCCAGGCTGCAAAGCCTGGTCCGGAAGCAGAGGCGAACACAAGGCGCGCACCGGACGCTCCTCCGACAGAGGATGCAGATAGGCTGTCTGCCACCAATTCCGAGGTGGAGAGTGCCATGAACCACAGGCGTCGCCGGACAGTTCTTCGCGACGCTTGTTTCTCCCAAGAGGCATTGGATGCCTTTAATTCGGGAGATGCGTACCTCTGTGCCGCTCAAAATGGTTTAGCCAGAGCCACGAAGCAATATGTAAAAGACATACGGGTAAGAAAATTTTGGTAATTATATATATACCAGTAGCCCCCGAGACTTGAAACAGTTAGAGTAACTGATTTAAGGATCATTTGTTATGCAGGTTCTTACAGAAAAGAATACCCTACTGTCCCAGGAGCTGGAAGAGTGCAAAGCCCAACTTGGGGCCGCACTAGCCGCGACAGGGGAGCCCAAGGAGCCCCATCTGGTAATATACGCTTCGAAAGATAAGTATTTTGCGAAGTGCGGCGTGGGTGCAAATCTGACAAATGAAATTGCAGATGGCGCTGGATTAAATCCGGAAGAGCAACAACTCCGACACCAGCTGAAGGCTGGTGAGAGCGTGCTGACAAAGGTGAGGCAGGAGAAGAACGATCTCCAAGATGCCAACACCAAGCTGGGCGTTGAACTGAAGTATGTTCGTGCCCAGCTGTTGGACTCCGTTAAGGAGAATCAGCGGCTTTGATGCGACATATTTAGTAAGTGCTGAAACAAACTTTGAAAAAAAAGTTCGGCGACGAAGTCGACTAACAGAGTAATGTCTGTAGGTATGCTAATAGGTCGTCCTGTAGAGGAAATGCCCGGTTCTACGGGTGACCTTCTTCTCGAGCTCTCACAACTGCACGAGCGAGTTCGGCAGGTGATGCAAGGCGTCGCCCAGGCCTTGTGGCCATCTGTATCCATGCCCTAAGGCCTTGGAGAGCTTGTAGAGAAGCTGAAGGGAGCGCGGCGGTGCTTCCGATTGTGGAAGATGTCGGCCGGCCGTCAAGGCGCCAGGGAGGCCTGGGCCATGGTGAAGACGCGGTACACGAAGGCTGACCGAAACCACATGGCCGAGGTCGGACCCGTGGGGCCCGATGGGAAGGAGATCCCTGTGAGCTTAGTATACGGCCAAGTAGAATTGGCCGCAAAGTATTCCCAACAGGACTGTAAACTAGACAGCCTGCTAGATGGTATTGAAGAGGAATACAATCAGTCAGATTGACTATGTAATTTTAATTGACATGTGTAATGCCTTCTAGCCGGATTGTAGATCGTTTGTCATGGCCGACCTTTTCGCTTCAACCTCGGGACCTGACGGTCCGGAGTGTGTCCGAATACCCTCGCGGTTATATAAGAACCGGGGTATGCATGGAGACCAGGCGTAGGGGTCATTAGTGCTTGAACAGACAAGTGCCCAACTAGTTATGTTATATTACATGGTTAGTAAGAAACATCTTCCGGGGAGAATAGTTCCGTTAGGGGTTCCTTTCCTTGGGAGGCATGCCCTAAAGTGCATGTCCATTCTGCGAAAAGAGACACAGGAAAAACATCTGGGGGCGTATAGATAAATAAGTGAAAAAGATCATCTTTAGTTCACCGACCGGATATTCCCTTAAGAATGCTAGCTTTCGGCTTCACCCAGTCTGAGGTACACATCCGGCTGACCTGGCAGTAATAATCGCACAGGTGCTCCCTTTACCACCTAGCCAAACAATCGGGAACGTAGGGGTAAGCACAGGAGCCAGGCAACCCAGCTTGGCCAAAACTTAAGTCATATCGATGCATATAATGGTGAATAAAAGGTACATGCGGAAGTGTGACACATCTGTTGGGCATGAAGCCCGTATAAATAAGCTTCTGTTTAAAAAAGCCCCCAGGTTTAATGAGCGTGGATAGCGTGTCACTTTATGAGTCTTTAAAGGCTATAAGAGAGAGAGAGAGAGAGAGAGAGAGAGAGAGAGGGGAGAAGGAGAGAAATGTAAGACAGAAAGTATATGAAAAATGGACAGAGGAAGGAGACGAACACAGAGTCCGGCGCTAGGCATAGAATCTTCGGAGACGGGCTGCGTTCCATAGGTTCGGCTTGAGTCGGTTATCCGATGCATCTCGCAGGCGGTACGCTCCACCAGTCAGGACTTGGTCAATTATGAAGGGACCTTCCAACTTGGGCTTGAGTTTGTCCTTTTTCTTGTCCGGCAGACGTAGAACTAATTCGCCAACATTGTAATTTTTGGCCCGTACTTCTCTACTTTGGTATCTTCGAGCCTGATGTTGATAGAATGCGGAACGGGCTTTTTCCATGTCACGCTCTTCCTCCAAGGCGTCCAAACTGTCCTACCGATCGAGCTCAGCTTCTCTTTCTTCGTACATGCGCACTCGAGGTGAGTCATGAATTATGTCGCAGGGCAAAACTGCCTCTGCGCCGTACACCATGAAGAATGGTGTGTATCCGGTGGTGCGATTCGGCGTGGTCCGCAGCCCCCAGAGTACGGAGTCAAGCTCCTCTACCCAGTGCGTATTAGATTCCTTAAGGGACCGCACTAATCTGGGTTTGATGCCGCTCATGATAAGACCATTTGCACGTTCGACCTGGCTATTAGTTTGTGGGTGATAGACGGAAGCATAATCGAGCTTGATGCCCATGTTTTTGCACCAGAGTTTTACCTCGTTGGCCGTAAAGTTCGTGCCGTTATCAGTGATGATGCTGTGGGGGACGCCTTAACGGTGTACAACCCCGGATATAAAGTCTATCACCGGTCCGGATTCCGCCGTCTTAATAGGCTTGGCCTCTATCCATTTGGTGAACTTATCCACCATGACCAGTAAGTATTTTTTGTTGTGGGTTCCGCCTTTAAGGGGTCCAACCATGTCAAGCCCCCAGACCGCGAAGGGCCAAGTGATGGGGATAGTTTGGAGGGCAGTGGGTGGCATATGGCTTTGGTTTGCAAAAAGCTGGCAACCGATGCATCGTTGGACTAAGTCTTGGGCGTCTGCCCAGGCCGTCGGCCAATAAAAGCCTGTACGGAAGGCCTTCCTTACAAGGGACCGAGCTGCAGCGTGATGGCCACCGAGTCTGAGATGAATTTCAGCCAGGAGGTTCCGTCCTTCCTCTTCGGAGATGCACCTTTGAAGGACTCCGGTAGAGCTTTTCTTATAAAGCTCTCCCTCATGGACTTTATAGGCTTTAGATTGCCGCACTATGCAGCCTGCCTCATTTTGGTCCTCAGGGAGTTCCTGCCTAGTAAGGTAGGCGAGGAATGGTTCTATCCACGGGGCGATGACGGCCATTATTACGTGGGCTGAAGGTGTTATTTCATTGGCAGAGCCACCAATTATGTCAGAGTGTTCGGTGTCGGGCAGTGCGGTTGGGTCCGGGTTGTTATTGCCGGGTTCCCCTTCCCATACTACGGATGGCTTGAACAGCCTTTCCAAGAAGATGTTGGGGGGACTACATTGTGTTTTGGGCCGATGCGTGCCAGGACATCTGCCGCCTGATTATTTTCCTGGGCTATATGGTGAAATTCGAGCCCTTCGAACCGAGTTGACATTTTTAGGACGGTGTCAGATTTCGGGTTTCGGCAGACCCTTGAGGTTCGAACAGTGGGGTGTGCGCAGAGATTTCGCCTTCTACCTACCTGCACCCATCCGCCTCGCTAAGATCTAAGCTGTGGAAAGAACAACACAAGAGACACATGGTTTATACTGGTTCGGGCCACCGTTGTGGTGTAATACCATACTCCAGTGTGTGGTGTGGTGGATTGCCTCTTGAGCTGATGATGATGAGCAATACAAGGAAGAACAGCCTCGCGAGGGTCTGTTCTTGGCTGGGGGGATGAACTGCTAGGAGGAGTTCAGTCACCCTTCTCTCTCGCTCTCTCTTTTCGATTGCGATCTGATCTCCATCCCCCTCTTCTGTGGGTGGCTAGTCCTATTTATAGGCAAAGGCCCTGGGCCTCTTCCAAATATTGAGCGGGAAGGGCACCAACAATTGGCCATTTTGAAGGGGGACATCTGGTACACTTATCCTGACTAAAGTTGGTCCTCGCCTGCCAAAGGCTCTGGTGGTGGCGATGGCTTGGGCTCCACAATGACTTCCTCCCTGCCGTTGGGCTGGTCTTGGTCTCGTTGCACCAAAACGGGTGCCTTTGCTTGATGCTCTCGCCTGCGCTTGCTCCCTTTACACCAAAGAGGAAAGGAGGACACTGCGCGGGCTGACGCCCGACTGGCACCCTTGGTCGTCATGGCTTGCGTCACGGGCACATCTTGAGGTACCCCGCCTTGATCTCTCCGCCTCCTCGCGAGCCAGCCTGATGAGGCCGTGCCTGAGGAAGCTCTGTGTCGTCTGCCCCGCGAGGCTTGGCCCCTCGCGAGGGTCTTGGGTCTGTGTTGATGAAGACGGGCCGTGCTGGGCCCCCTTTGAGCCACGCCGCAGGCCGCAGGCAGGCAAGTCTAGGGACCCCCGTTCCCAGAATGCTGATAGTAGCCCCTGGGCCCAAGGCGCGCCCGGACTTGGCCGTGCAGCGAGGCGAAAGGGCAAGGGCGAAGCGCCGCGGGCCCTAACAGCCTGCAGCCTTGGGCACCGCGTGGCGGTTGGTTGGGCGTGGGCGTCTCCCCTTCCCCATGGTGCCTCGGCAACTTCACGGATTGGACAAGTCCCTACATGCAAAGCGGGTCATGATTACTTGTGATCGTGGAGGTCGTTGGTTGGCCTTCGCCGGCCATAAGTACGGAACGGCGCGCGCCCTTCCAGTCCATCCCTTCTTGCTTCTCCTTCTTCTCGGTCCTTGCTCCGTCTTGCTACAATGGCTCCGATCCGCCGGTTCTCGACGGCAGAGAAGGGACAGGCTCCCCGAGAGGAACCAGTCTCGCTCCCGCCGAAGAAACGGCTCGCCTTCCGTGGCCGGTACGAGGGGCCCCATCAGGTGGTGTCGAGGCTCTGGTGCGAGCGGCCACCGCCGGGGTTCCCGCTTCCCTTGTACACCCACATCGAGGGCTCTAAAGGAGTCGATGCCGATCGCCATGGGCGGCGCCGCCATCGGCGCCGACGGGTCACGAAGGTGTGGGTCATCCCCCCTGGGGTCCACACCAAGGGCTCCTCCCGAGAGTTCGTGCTCCATGCTGCCATGCCTCCTCAGTCTTGGGTTCTCCTTCCTCCCTTCTTTGCCTCCATCATCCCGCATGGAGAGCTCCTGGAGCTTTGGCTGCAGCACGCCGGCTGCAGCGCCCTCGCGACCGAGGCAGAGGTCGCGGTCATTGCCCCGGGCGAGGTCTTCATGACTTGAGGCTGGAGCGAAATCGCCCGGGTCTGCAGGACAAGAGGCGCCTTCGCGATCCACTTGGAGTACGACGGTGCTTTGGTGATGTTCTTTAAGGTCTTCGATGCGAACGGGCGCCGGCTGGAGTGCGTATCCGGGAGAGGTGGTCGGGACCCTGCTACGGCGAGGACTGGGCCCGCCGACCGCTCCCTTGGCGGCTCCTCAGGCGGCGGAGGCGTCGGAGGTTCCAGCGACTCCGGCGAGCTCTTCGCGACTCGGGAGACGAGCAACGATAGCTACGAGCCCCCGAGCCAGCGCCACTCCTGGAGCGGGGCGGGCTCGTCAGGCCGTCGCCGACTCTGATCTGGATGGGGTTGGCACCGGTGCTCGACGGCCCACTGTTGATGATGGCGTCTTTTGCAGGGGCGCGTGTAGTTAGCGTCCTTTTAGGACCTGTTCCCTGCGAGGAATCAAAGACGCGTCCCGTGGGGGCTTGTAAGGTGCATGTGATCCTGTTTTGTTAATATAACCCTTGTCGTAGAACTGTGCGATTTGCTCATTCCGTCTTAGCTCAGTTCTCCCTTTCGAACCTCACGGGGGCTTGGTGCTCTACGCCGACAGGTCCTAGTCCCAAGGCGGCTTCAGCCATCGCTGGTATGCCAGGTCGCGATGCCGTGGTCAAGGCTAGGAGGTGAGCGACCCGGGGTCCGGTAAGAGCCCCTGAGTCGCGATGCTCAGGAGGTCCCCTTTGGCGCTCAAGAAGCCGTCGTTCAGTGAGAAAGGAGAGCGGCGTCGCTAACACGGGATTGCATTAGGTGCAGGGATGGTGCCACGGTAGCTGGTGCTTCCAGGTGGTGACTTATCTCGAGAATCAGGGGCCGCTCTCTGGTGTGTTGCCGGGTCCATGCATCGGCAGGCGTGAGGTTGCTCGGCGAGGTCCTCGCGTGTCCCTCCCCTCTCGCCTTTGCTCCCCTTTCTGCTCTACGTCCTCGGGTCCCGGCCCTCGAGCGAGTCTCAGCCGTGGCTGGTATGCCAGGTCACGATGCCGTGGACAAGGCCAGAGGGTGAGGGCTGGAGAGCCAGTAGGAGTCCTGAGTCACGATGCTCAGGCACCCCCCCCCTTTAACGTGCAAGTGGTTCGCGCTGATGAGAGTGAAGGAGACACCGCAAGGGCCTCGCCTGACGCAGCTCCTTTAGGAGATCCTGTAGACCCATCATAGAAAGAACGAGGGGTTGCCATGACAATTGACAGTCAGCCGTTGGTTTCTTCCGAGGGGCGATGAGGCACTGAAGGCTTGACGAGGTGGCACCATGCGGGGCTGCCGCGGCCAGAGCTCAGCCATTCAGGTTTGTCGGTGTTGTAGGGACGGACCCATGCGCAAGCGTTGTGCCGTTTGGGAGCAGCTCCGTCAGTTGGCGTCAGTTGAGAGGGCAACTAGGTCAAACACATTAGCCGCGAAGGAGTGGATTCATTCAAATAGATGCTGGGAAGGCGGACATCACTAGGTCAGGCCCGAGCGACTTGGCGATGATGCAGCCCGTGGGGCGCCCCCAACAAAGTAAGCTAACAACATGAAATAAAAGGGATACATGCCGCAGGGACGGACCCACGCGGCCTGGGAATAATGCAGCCCTGGGGGGGCGCTCCCAGCTGGAAATGAAACTTGAAAGATGTCACCTGATGATGGTGAGGACGAAGGAGTGTTGGTGTAGCTGACTCGGTGGGCTGCGGAAGCCGATCCTCACGATCCCCAGGCCCAGGGGCCTGGGGAGGCTCCGGAGGCGCTGGTGGCCCCTGGCGGACCATCTCCTTCTCCGCCAGGGCTGCGGAATGCCTGGCCTCTTGAGCCTCCATGATGCCCCTCAGGAGGCGCTGGTACGTGGCAGCCGCGTTCGGCAAGCCGTAAGGCATGCGAACGTAGCTCGGGGGTGGACCTTCGCAGCGCCCCACTCGCGAGGGCCAAAGACGCTCCAGAGAGGTGACTCGATTGAGCCCTGGTATGTCGATGCAGACGCGCAGCCCACCATCCTCGCCTGGATGGGGAGCCACAGCTGGTAGGCGGCGGCCGCCTCTCATGACTCTTGACTCCTGTAGCTGCTAAATGGCCTTGCTGATGAACTCCTGAGGGTCTGGCCCTCCTTGCCTTACTCCTTCTTAAGGGAAACGTGCTTCAAAACACACCCCCATGTGGTGCCCAAGCGCCTCCCTCGTGACCTTAGCCAGGTTGGTGGCCCTCCAGGGGAGAGCCCCCGAGACCTGCCTGAGGAGGGTGCCGGGCGCGCTTTCCTATGCGATGGAAGGAGGTTCCCCCTGGGCAGGCACAGGCCCTGGGGGGCCTGCCTCCTGAGGGGCCGGGCCGGACAATGTCTTCTTCTTCTTGGGGGCGGTCTCGGGAAGCCTCCTGCTTCCGCGATCCGGGTCTTCCAGTGATGCGGCCTGAAAGGCTCGTTCCAAGGAACACACTGTGTCCTTCTCCTCATAGGGCACCGTGATGACTCCGCCACTTCCTGGCATCTTGAGGACGTTGTAGCCGTGGTGAGTCACGGCCATGAACTTGGCCAGTGCGGGGTACCCAAGGATGGCGTTGTACGGCAGGCGAATGTGAGCGACGTCGAAGTCGATGAGCTCGGTGCGGTAGTTGTCGCGTGCCCCGAAGGTGACAGGGAGGCGGACCTGCCCAATCGGGACCTTGGAGCCGTCGGTGACTCCGGAGAAAGGCTTGGTTGGCTGAAGCTGGTTGTAGGGCACTTGGAGATTGTTGAATGTTTCCACGGACAGGACGTTGAGCCCTGCCCCGCCATCGATGAGGGTCCTGGTGACCACCACGTTGCTGATGATTGGGGAAGAAAGCATCGGGAGGACTCTGGCTGTGGCCGCACACTTGAGCTGATCTGCTGAGCTGAACGTGATGGCGCACGCCGACCACCTGAGAGGGCGCATGGCTTCCAGTTTGGGGAGGACTGCATTCACTTCGCGGGCGAACTGCTTGAAGATGCGTTGAGAGGCTGGGGCTTGAGCCCCGCCCAGGATGCAGGCGATCGCGCGCGGCTCCTGGAAGCCCCCAGCCCCCTCGTCCTGATGGCGGTCCTTGTTTCTCCTTGGTTGCGGTGGCAGCGGAGGGAGGCCTGCGTTGCCTTGCGGGCGATCCTCGCGAGGCTGAGCCCTCCAGTCTCCCTCGTGAGGCGGGTCTTGCCAGCGATCCTCGCGAGGTCGATCGCGCCACCCCTGGCGCGGGCAGCGGTCTTCCCAGCGTCCTGCGTTCCTTACTCCTCCTTGACCGTAGCCCCGGTCACCTCGGTCGGGGCGACGGCCGATCCTTCCTTCTCGCACGGCTCGGAGCTCTTGACACTCGTTGGTGTTGTGGGTGTGGAGGTCGTGGTACACACAGTATCGACTGCCCTCGGGAGGTTCGGGCTGATCTCTGCCCCGCTTGGTGTCCGGTTCTGCCGCGAGCACGGCAGCCCCCCTTGCGCTTCACATCCTTGGCCTTGTGCTTCTTCTCTTCTGGGTCTGCGACAGGAAGCTTGAGGAGGGAGAGACGCCCTTCCTCAGCCCTGGCGCACTTGGTTGCCAAGTTGAACAACTCCAAGGAAGTGCACAGGTCTTCATGCATCGCCAGCTCCTCCTTCATCTTGACATCGCGCACGCCCTCGGAGAAGGCTGAGATGATGGCCTCCTCGGTCACCTTGGGAATCTTGTGGCGTGCATTGTTGAAGCGCTGGATGTACTTCTGCAGGGTCTCTCCGGGTTGTTGCTTGATGCGGCGCATGTCGCTCACGGCGGGTGGCCGGTCGCGAGTACCTTGGAAGTTGGCGATGAAGCGGGTGCGCATCTCGTCCCTGGAGGAGATCATGCCTGGAGCCAGGTTCAGGAGCCAGGTGCGGGCCCCGTCCTTGAGCGCCATGGGTAACCAGTTCGCCATGACCTTCTCGTCTCCGTTGGCAGCTTCGATGCCCAGCTCATAGACCTGGAGGAACTCCGCAGGGTCGGCTGTGCCGTCGTAACGAGGAGGCAGGTCTGGCGTGAACTTGCCGGGCCACGCGACGCTGCGTAGCTCAGTGGTGAAGGCGCGGCAGCCTGCTGTGGCCACGGGAGGCCTTGGGTGACGGAGAGCTTGGTCTTGCATGTCCCCATGCGCTGCAGCTGGGAGCAGCGCGGGGTCTTTACGTGCGGGAGCAGGAGCATGGTCGCGACGTGCTGGAGCAGGGAGCGCCCGGGCAGCTTCTTGCGGGCGAGGGACTTGTTGGCAGCTCTACTCTTGCCGCGCTGGCACCTGACGGAGCGGGTTCCGCCCAAGGGCCACGCGCCTTGGAGCCATGGCGCCTTCTTGAGGAGGAGGCGGCCGTGGCGCCGCCGGAGCTTCGTCGCCCGCGCGGGGCGAGGTGCGGTGCAGCGGAACGGACGGCGCAGGAGAGCCCCCTGCGGCGCGGACGAGCTCGGCGACGCGGTCGAGCCATTCTTTGTAGACGTCGTCGACGGGACGGTAGCGCAGGAGCTCATTTGCCGCGATGAGCGCAGCTCGAGCCTCCATGGGTGCGCGGAGGGCGCGGGGCGAAGAACCAGTTGGGGTGAGCGAGGGAGTAGCGGTGCAATCTTCTTGCCTCACGGACAGATGCTGAGACGACGCTTGCCGCTCGTCCCCCGCCGGGCCGGTGGCGGCATTGACGACAGGTGACGGGGAACGACGAGGACGCCCGCCGATAGGAGCCGTCTAGGCGACGCGGGAAGCGAGAGCGGCCCGGCGCTCGGCGCGGGCCCGACGAGCGTCAGACATGGACGCGATGGTCGGAGGAGAATGGGGTGGTGGAAGACGAATTCCGGCCCACCCCTACCTGGCGTGCCAAATGTCGGATTTCGGGTTCCGGCAGACCCTTGAGGTTCGAACACTGGGGTGCACGCGGAGATTTCGCCTTCTACCTACCTACGCCCCTCCGCCTCGCTAAGATCTAAGCTGTGGAAAGAATAGCACAAGAGACACAGGGTTTATACTGGTTCGGGCCACCATTGTGGTGTAATACCCTACTCCAGTGTGTGGTGTGGTGGATTGCCTTTTGAGCTGATGATGATGAGCAATACAGGGAAGAATAGCCTCGTGAAGGTCTGTTCTTGGCTGGGGGGATGAACTGCTAGGAGGAGTTCAGTCACCCTTCTCTCTCGCTCTCTCTTTTCGATTGCGATCTGATCTCCATCCCCCTCTTCTGTGGGTGGCTAGTCCTATTTATAGGCAAAGGCCCTGGGCCTCTTCCCAAATATTGAGCGGGAAGGGCGCCAACAATTGGCCATTTTGAAGGGGGACATCTGGTACACTTATCCTAACTAAAGTTGGTCCTCGCCTGCCAAAGGCTCTGGTGGTGACAATGGCTTGGGCTCCACAATGACATCCTCCCTGCCGTTGGGCTGGTCTTGGTCTCGTTGCACCCAAATGGGTGCCTTTGCTTGATGCTCTCGCCTGTGCTTGCTCCCTTTACACCAAAGAGGAAAGGAGGACACTGCGCAGGCTGACGCCCGCCTGGCACCCTTGGTCGTCATGGCTTGCGTCACGGCCACATCGTGAGGTACCCCGCCTTGATCTCTCCGCCTCCTCGCGAGCTAGCCTGATGAGGCCGTGCCTGAGGAAGCTCCATGTCGTCTGCCCCGCGAGGCTTGGCCCCTCGCGAGGGTCTTGTGTCTGTGTTGATGAAGACGGGCCGTGCTGGGCCCCCTTTGAGCCACGCCGCAGGCAGGCAAGTCTGGGGACCCCCGTTCCTAGAATGCCGACAAACGGCGTTGCGATAAGCTGCCATTTTTGGATCCTTTGCATCAAAGTCTCCATTTATTTGGGATAATGTGAGGTTCGAGTCCCCGCGCACCTCTAGGCGTTGAATGCCCATGGATACTACCATCCGGAGACCATGTAAAAGGGCCTCATATTCGGTAGCATTGTTGGAGTCTGTGTACATTATCTGGAGTACGTATTAAACTGTGTCTCCTGTGGGGGACGTCAAAACGATGCTTGCCCCTAGACCGGCCAACATTTTGGAGCCGTCGAAGTGCATGACCCAGTTTGAATATGTGCTGTACTCTTTAGGGAGTTCGGCCTCCGTCCATTCTGCGACGAAGTCGGCCAAAACTTGCGACTTGATAGCTCGCCGTGTCTTGTAAGTTATGTCGAACGGGAGGAGCTCAATGGCCCATTTTGCAATCCGGCCCGTCGCGTCGTGGTTGTTTATAATATCGTTAAGTGGCACTTCCGAGGCTACTGTTATTGAACACTCTTGAAAGTAGTGTCGCAGCTTCCGGGATGCCATAAATACCGCATACGCAATCTTTTGATAATGCGGGTACCGTGACTTGCACGGAGTAAGGACAGTGGGCACATGGTAGACTGGCTTTTGAAGGGGGAATTTGTGTCCGTCCGTTTCTCGTTCGACGACGAGCACTGCGCTTACGACCTGATGGGTTGCTGCAATGTATAATAGCATTGGTTCGCCAATGTTTGGCGCAGCCAGGACTGGGTTTGTTGCCGAAATGGCTTTTATTTCATCGAGTCCGGCCATGGCTGCATTCGTCCACTGTAAGTGTTCGGTGCGCCAAAGGAGGCGGTAAAGGGGTAGGGCCTTTTCTCCCAAGCGGGAGATAAAGCGGCTTACAGCCGCCACGCATCCGGTTAATTTTTGTATTTGTTTGAGGTCCTTCGGGATATCCAATTGTGACAGAGCTCGGATCTTGGCTGGATCCGCTTCAATTCCTCTGCCGGATACAATGAAGCCCAAGAGCTTTCCGGCTGGAACGCCGAAGACGCATTTTTCCGGGTTGAGCTTGATGTCGTATGTTCGGAGGTTATCGAATGTTAGCCTCAAGTCGTCTACTAGATATTCGACATGTCTTGTTTTAATGACCACATCATCTACGTATGCCTCCACTGTTTTGCCGGTCTGGTTTGCCAGACATGTCTGAATCATGCGCTGATATGTTGCGCCAGCGTTTTTGAGCCCGAAGGGCATTGTGTTGAAGGAGAATGGGCCATATGGTGTGATGAATGCCATTGCGGCTTGGTCTGACTCTGCCATCTTTATTTGATGGTAGCCGGAGTATGCATCGAGGAAACACAATGAATCGTGTCCTGCGGTAGCGTCGATAATTTGATCGATGCGGGGGAGAGGGAAGGGATCCTTTGGGCAAGCCTTGTTAAGGTCTTTAAAATCAACGCACAGGCGCCAGGATTTGTCCTTCTTTGGTACCATCACTAGGTTTGCTAGCCAGTCCGGGTGTTTTATATCTTTGATGAATCTGGCCTCCAATAGCTTGGCTAGTTCCTCTCCCATGGCCCGTCTCTTAGGTTCGGAAAAACGCCGAATTGCCTGTTTGAATGGCTTGAATCCTTTTAGGATATTTAAGCTATGTTCGGCCAGCCTGCGTGGGATTCCTGGCATGTCTGAAAGGTGCCAGGCGAAAATGTCCTAGTTCTCTCGTAGGAACTCTCGCAGTGCGGCGTCTACATCAGGGTTTAACTGTGCCCTGATGGAAGCTGTTTTATTGGGGTCCATTGGATGGACCTGGAATTTGACTATTTCGTCCGCTGGTTTAAAGGAGGTGGACTTGGATCTTTTGTCGAGTATCACATCGTCCCTATTCACCATGGAGCGTAGCGCAGTCAGTTCCTCAGCCGCTAGGGCTTCGGATAGCGCCTCGAGGGCCAGTGCGGCTGTCTTGTTTTAGGCGCGGAGTGCTATGTCTGGATCACTAGCGAGAGTGATGATTCCGTTAGGCCCGGGCATCTTGAGCTTCATGTACCCGTAATGGGGTATTGCTTGGAAGGTTGTAAACGCTTCCCGCCCTAGAAGAGCGTGATATCCGCTACTGAATGGGGCCACTTGGAACGTGACCTCTTCGGACCTGTAATTATCTGGCGTGTCGAACACCACATCTAGTGTGATTTTTCCTGTATAGCACGCTTCCCGACTAGGGATTATTCCTCTAAAGGTTGTGCTGCTTTGCTCAATGCGGTTCCAGTCTATTTCCATTTTTTGAAGGGTTTCCTCATAAATGAGGTTCAATCCGCTGCCGCCATCCATGAGTACCTTGGTAAGACGAAAGCCATCCACTATTGTACTGAGGACCAATGCGGCTGGTGCTCGGGTTAAAAGTAATAGCCGTGTCACTCCATGGGTTTATTGTTGCTACTTGGTAGACTTCGGCAAGGCTGCGGAGTGTTCTTTTTGCATATTATTTGATGCAAAAGCCTTAAAGGCTGTTAATACCATACTGGTGTCTTTGGGGTGGCTTTCTGTGGCTTCTGGAATTAGAAGATCTTCGCCAATTTTTTCCACCTGCCGGAGTATCCAACCTGCTCTAAGGCTGTGAGTTGGTGTGGCGCCCTCTGCACTGTGAATTTTACAGGGTCCATTAAGCCATCCTTCCAGTATGGTTCCGTGCCCTGTAGAGGGCTTTTGCTTTTTGGTATTGAACCCGGGTGTCTGGCGATGATGCACCCTTTTATTTCGGACTGGGTTTGTATTCAGGGCCGGATTGTCCCAAAATTTTATTTTGGTTTTCCAGGCGCTTTCCATTGCATAGTACTTTCGTACTATGGACGCTAAGTCAGCGAAGCATGTAATATCATGGCGACTTATGGCGTTGAGGATTCCCTTGTCCGTGCAATTATTGCAGAAGAATGAAATTGCATCTTCCTCACGGCAGTCCTTTATCCTGTTCATAACCAGGAGGAATCTGGCCCAGTAATGATGTACTGTTTCTTTGGGCTCTTGCCTAATTTGGGAGAGATCGCTTATGTATGGGTGAGTGGGTGGAATCAAATCCGAAACCTCACCCAATCTGAGACCCAGGGGCCAAGGAGTTTCCGAACTCAGAATTTGGATTCTTGGATGTTGTCCAATGAATCTAGCCCGTCGCCTGACTTTATGTTCAGGTATTGAGTGATGTCCTCCCCTCCGCGGGTATCCGGCTTGGAGGGATCGGGAATCCGGACATAGCTAGTCCTTAAGATAGATGAAGGGTCGCCGCACTGTCCCTCTACCACGGCAACGTGATGGGTGACCTAGGGAGAGTTAATCTCTCTTAGATCGGGTTTAGGCCCAATCTGGTCGTAATCCGTAGCGACTCCCAGGGCGGCAATGCGATCGAAGAGCTCGTTTAGGGAAGAGAGCTCCATTGGATCTAGCTGCTCGGCGAATTCTGAGCTAACGTGAAGATTGCTTTCGATGACCCGAGAGGTCATCATCAGCGCAGTAGCCGAACAGGCGGTCATAAGGAAACCACCTAGCCGGAGAGTTTGGATGACAGCCAAAGCTCCCTTAGCAACGGTGCCGCCTTTAAAGACAGGATGAGGCATCCTTCCTGATGGCGACGGCATAGAGGAACTCTCAATGAAAGCACCAATATCGGTCTCAAAACCGGCGGATCTCGGGTAGGGGGTCCCGAACTGTGCATCTAGGCAGATGGTAACAGGAGGCAGGGGACACGATGTTTTACCCAGGTTCGGGCCCTCTTGACGGAGGTACAACCCTATGTCCTGCTTGATTAATATTGATGATATGGGTAGTACAAGAGTATATCTACCACGAGATCAAGGAGGCTAAACCCTAGAAGCTAGCCTATGGTATGATTGTTGTCTGTACTACGGACTAAAACTCTCTGGTTTATATAGACACCGGAGAGGGCTAGGGTTACACAGAGTCGGTTACAATGGTAGGAGATCTACATATCTGTATGGCCAAGCTTGCCTTCCACGCCAAGGAAAGTCCCTTCCGAACACGGGACGAAGTCTTCAATCTTGTATCTTCATAGTCCAGGAGTCCGGCTGAAGGTATAGTCCGGCCATCTGGACACCCCCTAATCCAAGACTCCCTCAGTAGCCCCTGAACCAGGCTTCAATGACGACGAGTCCGGCGCACAGATTGTCTTCGGCACTGCAAGGCGGGTTCCTCCTCCAAGTACTTCATAGAAGATTCTGAACACAAAGATAGTGTCCGACTCTGCAAAATAAGTTTCCACATATTGCCACAGAGAGAATAATACTTACACAAATCTAATCTGCTGACGTATTCCGTAGTGTGACGCACCACGGCCAAGCCTTTATTCGAATCGTTTTATTATCCCACCTCAGCGTGTCATGTGAGGCGGTTTCCTTGGCACGTCTTGTTAAAGCAGAGATCGTGTCCCCTTATTCCGGGATTCTCATCAATACGGGCATGGGTAACCCAACCATGCCATTGATTACGGCGCTTGGAGATAAACGAGTTTTACTAGGCTGGTGGGGACACGTAGTTGCGTCCACCCATATAAGGGGATAAGGATCCACCTTTTCACCTATGCCTTCTTCCTCCTTTGCCTATCCATTTTCGCGCACTCAAGCTCTAGCGCCCAAGTCTGCACTCCCCACCTCAACCTTCTCCAGCTATGTCCGGAGCGGCAGGCAAGTGGATGGTCTCCTCTGTCATGGAGGGACACATCAAAAAACTGAGGAAGGCCGGATACTTGTCTAACGACATCGCGTACCGGCTTCCCAACCAGGTAGAGTGCTAAGCCGAAGGTGGTGTGCGGCAACCAGGTAGAGTGCGAAGGTGCCATGGTGGGTAAGATGCCCAACGTCTTATGTCTCGAGGGCTCCTTTGATGAGACCCTGAAGGGGTGGCAATCGGGGTGGTTTTACATCACCGAGCCGCACGACCCTGAGTAGGTCACAGCCCCCGAGTTCCGGTCCGGACCCCCAACACGGCTCATGTCCTGGAAGGAGACGGGCCTGTCGTGGGATAGCAAAGGAGAGGTGACTGGACTGCAAACATGCATCCAAACCCTGGTGGACAAGCAGCTCAGGCGGGTATTAGTTTTTCATAGTTTAACTCTATGCGGGATCTAAGCTCCCTTACCTTTCACAGGTTTGGCAGGCGAAGTCCGGACAGATCGACTGTCCGGCTCCTTTGCCCGAAGACCTAGTCGATGCCCGCCTGACGAAGCTGCTGGTTCTGGCACCCCATGTGGTGCCGGAGAAGAAGGCCAAGAGGACTCGAAAGAGTGCCCGGCGCCAGGAGGTGTCGGGTTCATCATCCGACGGCTCCAAGGCGCATTCCTCCCGTGAGGACGAGGAGGAGGAAGAAGAGACCTCTCCCCCTCCAGCGGGAGGAGAGAAGAAAAGGAAGGCCGCCCTCACTGGGGAGGCCGAAGGGTCCAAGAAGGGGAAAACCCTTCGTCCGGACTACTCCCCCAACACCGACGACGGCGGAGAGGAGTGGCCGCTCAGGGCCAAGCCGCTGGCGAAATCGTAAGTATCCGGATACCAGAGTAATTCATAGTATTCCTTTATTGCACAGCTTTCCCTTATGTCGAATATGTTTATGCAGCCCACCCAAAGACCGGCTCGACACGTCGTCGAGCGGTTCACTGGACACGTCGGATGTGAATTCGGTTCCGACGGCTTCCTCCCCCCGCCCTACGGACGACGCCGAAGTGTTGTCCCAACAGGTTCCAAGACAGGAGGGGGTGGTCCTGGAGGTGCCGCAAGGTGACCTCCCGGACTCCAGGAGTAAAGGGGATAAAACCCCCCAGGGCTCCAAGTCCGGCTCTAAGCCGGACACCGCTCCAGAACCTTCAAAGGTTCCAGAGTCCGGCGGGTGACCTCCTTCCAAGAGGAGCAAGCCCACCGTGCCGGTGACCCCCGTCCAACTGGAGGCGCCAGACAATCTGTTGGAGGTGCTCAAAGGTGCCTCCATCGACAAGGAGCACCGCACTATTATGAGTGCGGTGGTCCAGAAGGTTCAGTCCGCCAAGAGCGGACTGACTGAAGCTTGTGCTAGCCTTTTAACAGGCTTTGAGGTAAGTAAAGAATGTGTAAATAATATTACCGCATAGACAGTAGCCCCTGATGCTCTGTTTGTCGTTCGGGAAGAAAAGCCGAATAGAGGATCAAATAAATTTGCAGGAGTCTAACAAAAAAGAGTCAATATGCGTATGCAGGCTTCTCTGCTGGCGTCCGCCGTACTGACTGTGGAAGTGGACACGCTAAAGTAGAACCTCGAGCAGTCCGAGCAAGAGCTCGGGCGTGCCAAGAAGCAGCTCGAGGACAAGGAAGGTAAGAAATACCTTGTTTAAATATATATATAAAAAGGTGCAGTTGCAAAAAATGATAGGATTATCGTGGCTATTGTAGGGGCCACGTCTGAGGTGGCGACCCTTAAGCAAGCGATGCTCGAGGCCGAGAAGAGGGCGGCCACGGAGCACACCGAGCGGGAGAAGTATGAGGCCCAGGTTGGCAAGGTGCAGCAAGAGCTCCAGGTTCTCATGAAAAAACATCAGAGTTTGGAGCTTGACTCAAAGACGCGAGCGTCCGAGCTCGTGGCGGCTAGTGAAAATGCCAAGTCTGCCAAGGCCGAACCCCAGAAGACCCTCCAGGAGTTGGATGCGGTGAAAAATATAGCGGCGGGTAAGGCATTCTTTATGCAAAGCAAACACATAAATGTGAGTTACTTGTTACTTACCCGAATCCGGAGCTCTCCAGGACCGTTCGCAGATCTTCCCCGTAGCGTGTCCAATGCCACCGCATTCTATCGAGCCGAGGAGGGCAGCTCGACAGAGAAGGTGTTCTGGTCTCAGTATGCCGAGGCCGGACCCCCTGTGCCCCTAAGCGACCAGCTGAAGCAACTGGTCGAGCTCCACAAGGCGGCCGAATAGGCCATGAAAGGCCTCATAGTTCGGCTGTGGCCTGGAGAGGCTCTGCCTGGGAGCTATTTCAGGCTGGTGCGGCGGCTGGTGGAGGCCTGTCCAAGGCTCGAAGTTATCAAGTGCTTCGTCTGCATTGAAGGTGCCCGTAGGGCCCTTGCCCGTGCTAAGGTGCACTGGGGCAAGCTGGATGCTGAGAAGCTTGTGAAGGACGGGCCACCGTCGGGCAAAGAGCATCGCAAGCCCAAAAATTATTATAAGGATGTTCTGAAGGGTGCCCGCCTTGTGGCGGATGAATGTTCCAGAGATGTAATTTTTGAGTAAAGCTCGCTCGTTTTGTCCTGTGCGCTGAAAACTTGTTCATATGCGCTAAGCAATGCTGTTGGAATTTAAAATATTACCTTCTGTGCGGCTGTTTATCAATTCTGAGAGATGGCGAGTCGTCGGCTTCTGCCCCCGTGCCGCTAGTGCTGGTTGTTCGGGGATAAACCTGAGCGCTCTTTTTCGCATCTTTGTGTCCTTCGAGGGAGGCGCTCAGCACAACGAACAAGGCAATCGGACTATAATGCGTGAACACTCTCACTTAGCCATAGAATTC